>NW_014332907.1:7479-10270 GCF_000341935.2 Cephus cinctus | reverse complement strand
GGGGGATCTGTGGGCGCCAGCTACTTGTACGGCGTAGCACCGACGAGCGACCTCGAAAGGCCCTCGGTTGTTTACTTGACAGGAGATAGCTAGGCTAGCGCAGGGAGAGGTGAGGGGATCTCAGGGAAGAAGGTTCCCGAACGCGATATGGCTACTTAGAAATTACCTCTGTACTAGAACGCAAAAAGGGAAAAGGGGCGGGAGGAGAAGGAAGAGCGGAGGGTTTCCGGGGAAGGGCGCAAGATACTAGAATTAGGGCGCACGCAATATACTACGGGCCTCGAGTGTAAGGGCGGAAGGCCCGACGCAAATACTAGACGGAATTACTCGAATGGCGGCCCACGTGGGGACGGCTGGCTATGTCCTGAAGGGACCTACTAAGTCTACAGCGCAAATAAAAAGGGGGTTGAGAGGGAAAGGATGACTAATGGGGAAAACGCAATTACACGGTACTCACTCAGTCGGCACGCAGGCTCGATATAATCCCAATATCACGCTTTCACTCACTCAGTCGGCACGCAGGCTTAATATATTTCAATATCACACTTTCACTCACTCAAGATTCGCCAAATCGTAACACACTCTACAGTATTCTGGTTCGAAGTGGCTAAATTTCCGGTCGCTCTGGCCCTCGTGGGCCTCCAGGGCCTCGGTGATTGGCTGGGGTTGCTCAGCTGAGGGGGCTACGCGCTCTGGCATTGGTCGGCAGTTCCGGCATAGCAGGGCATTATTGGTCCTCTTCGATTGGGCTGTGTTACCGGGCCTTCCAGGGCCTTGTGGCGGCGGCACGGCGCTGGCTTTGCCGGCACGCGTGCTGGCTGCGCGCGCCGGTCAATATGGCGGCCTCCAGGCCTGTCAAAATCCTCCCGTGTATGTCCACGGTTTCGGAGGGAGAGGGCTCCACCGCTGTCACACGGGGCTTTTTCCTGTCCGTGTGACGGGACTGCACCGGGGGCATATATTGGTGGCGATGGTGGTGATTGGGCATCCATCCCATGGGCGACTCGATCAGCTGTTCTTCCTGCCAATGCCATCTCTGCCTTCCGCTGCCTCGGCGACGTAGCCGCTCTCTCAATCCTTCCTGGATGCTGGATCCTCGATGCTGGTTCACGATGGTGTCCTCGATGCGGGTACTTGTTGTTGGTCCTCGAGCCAGTGCCCTACTGGGAATGGTGACAGGGAGGGAGGCGTGGAGGGAAGGGATCATATCCTTAACATAATAGCTAGAACACTAAATATGACTGATTAACAATACGAAATATACGCAATTACCAATATGAACTATAAACGCTATACTCAAGGCCTGTGGGACCTCGAGCCAGGAGGCGGAGGGGAGTCCGCGGTAACATTTTTGTTACAGTACTTCAAATGGATTAATTTGATTATCAACAATTTTTGAATTAGCCTAGCATATAGCATTTACTTTGCAGACGTAAACGAGATGAGCGATATCATTGATAGATGCCAATTTGACAGAGGCTATAATAACAGTATAATAGTGCCCTGACCCACTTTTAGGAAAGTGGCGGTTTCTGTTAGCTTAAAAGTGACTTAACCCGTTTACGCCCAAAGTAATTACGTTACACGATATTCAATTTTTGTAATTGTCGCAATAAATTTTTCTATTGGATATAAGAGACAGTGGGGAAAAACGGGTTCCTTACCCCGTTTACGCCCAAACTGGCATGAAAGTTTTTCATTTTTCAACAGTTATACTTTTAAGGTAAAAGTTATTCAATCTTGATGAAACTACATGTCTTTATGTATTTTTGTCTGCTTTTTCTGAATCTGACCTCAGATTGACGATATTTGCCGCCATTTTTAAATAACGGCAGTTTAAATCTGAAAAAAGGAAAAAATTTCATTTTTTTTTTTTCAAATAATCATGAATCTGAACCAGATTCCGTTATCGGAGGGCGATAAAACTCTGGATCGGGTGGAATACTACCTCATACTAAAAGATAGGATTATTAATTTATTGAAAGTTTAAATCTGAAAAAAGCAAAAAATTTCATTTTTTTTTTCAAATAATCATGAATCTGAACCAGATTCCGTTATCGGAGGGCGATAAAACTCTGGATCGGGTGGAATACGACCTTATACTAAAAGATAGGATTATTAATTTATTGAAATTCAAAATGGCGGTCATTGAAACAGCTGTTTTTATACATGAATTTAATGAAAAGCTTTGCAATTTTTTTTCTCGGTAAGTATTAACTTTACGAAAAAATTTTATGGATTAAAAAGTTTTTAAAATTAATTGAAGAATACGCTTGAATTTTTTCAGAATATTTAAATGATTTTTGGATTTTTGGAAGTGTCGATTTTTCAAAAAATCAAAAAGTTATCAGTTAAAATTAATTGAAGAATACGCTTGAATTTTTTCAGAATATTTAAAATGATTTTTGGGTTTTTGGAATTGTCGATATTTCGAAAAATCAAAAAGTTATCCAAAAAATTCTGAAAAAAATTCACACGTATTCTTTGACTAATTCTAATTACTTTTTGTTCTATTTGTTCTGTTCGAAATGATCTCTGTCGAATCAGCCACCTTTATACATATATGAATGTAATACAAATCTTTGCGCTTTTTTTTACTCTATGAAAATCAACTTTCCAAAAAGCTTTATAGAACAAGAAGTAATTAGAATTAGTCAAAGAATACGTGTGAATTTTTTTCAGAATTTTTTGGATAACTTTTTGATTTTTCGAAATATCGACAATTCCAAAAACCCAAAAATCATTTTAAATATTCTGAAAAAATTCAAGCGTATTCTTCAAATAATTTTAA
>NW_014332907.1:4633-7165 GCF_000341935.2 Cephus cinctus | reverse complement strand
CGATAACGGTCATGTATAAAAACAGCTGTTTCAATGACCGCCATTTTGAATTTCAATAAATTAATAATCCTATCTTTTAGTATAAGGTCGTATTCCACCCGATCCAGAGTTTTATCGCCCTCCGATAACGGAATCTGGTTCAGATTCATGATTATTTGAAAAAAAAAAATGAAATTTTTTGCTTTTTTCAGATTTAAACTGCCGTATATTAAAAATGGCGGCAAATATCGTCAATCTGAGGTCAGATTCAGAAAGAGCAGACAAAAATACATAAAGACATGTAGTTTCATCAAGATTGAATAACTTTTACCTTAAAAGTGTAACTATAGAAAAATGAAAAACTTTCATGCCAGTTTGGGCGTAAACGGGTTAAAAGAGGCTTAAAAGAAGGTTTGAGTAGATCTTTTATATCTTTACGTAGATTTAAAAATACATCTTTTATAGTGTCTTTTAAGGGGAGCATACTATTTAGACGGCCGAAAATGAGGCATTTTTCATGCATTTTTTTGAATGTGATAAAATAATCGCATCATTTTGAAATTGTGGTATCATTTTATTCCGCCTTTAAAGCATAGAAAAATATTTTTTTTTGTTATGAAAGAAAACGGTGGCTCTGTGTGTTATTTGGCCAGGTGTCTTTTGCGTGACACCGAAAAGTGCTGCACTTGTCATGTTCTTTGTAGTGATCTGAAACCAAAAAAACAATTCTTTTTCGATTACTGACATGTAAAGGGGAAGGACTAACCTAAAAAACAATGAAAAAGTATAAAATTAAAAATTTGGTAGGCTGTTGAAAAAAATTTCGAATTTTTGACCATTTTATCGACAGTTTTTACCCCAAAAAAATATTTTATTTACGCGATATCTTAAAAACTTTAAACTGTTGTAACTTTTTGAGTTACAACATGAGCAGTTTTTGAAAATGTAGTTTCGAAATAATCGCGTTTAAAATTGCAGCACGATAAAACTATTAGTTTTAGTGACTTACCGATCAATCAGCGATTCCAGACGCAAGTAGATACACACCACTTATGGGAGCCATAACAAACCCCCACCACTGTCCCTATGAGTCATAGAGTGCACCGTGCGCCGGTCCCCCGCACTGCACTATGGCGCCACCCCTTCGCCTATGTGACCAGCTCTCCCCTCCACCTGCGACACAGTTGAGGCCCCCCCACCACGCGGTCCTAAGGCCCGAAACCACCCAGCAACAGCGTTGCATGTCCCCCAGGGGGCGTATCACGGTCGGTAATTATGCAGTGACTGCCGGCCGGTAATTTTTAATTATCCTCAGGAGGTAAGTGTCCCATGGTGAAGTAGAATACAGTGTTTTTTTGTAAGAAACGCTACATATATTATAAAGCTGTCTGGTGTGATACATTTTCGATGATTAGCCTGAGCCCTGTATAGAGGAATACGCTTAATATTTTAGTTCCTACCGCCCGTTACCATTATTAACAAGATATGGGGAGATGGAGGTGAAGGAAACAAAAACAGAAAAAATAGGTATTTTTAAATATATGTCGTATATTGTAAGAAACAGTAGCTGTACAATTTTATTAAGAGAATAAACCCTTAAACATGACCGTTCTGGGCAGCCGTGGTGCTCCTCACGAAGGAGAGGTACTCATGGTTATACAGGGAGAGTAGCTCCACCAATAACTGATAAAGAACCGGCGACCACAGGCCTTTCTTTTCCAAAACCAGCCGAAGATCGTCAAATATGTTGTCCCTGGAGGCGTCATCCCCGCGGCGATCGAGCTTCGCAATCAGCGTGTCTTTGCAGCTGTTAGCGCTGTCGGTGATCTCGCGTAGCCTGTTTATTTGGACGGTCACGCAGCGCAAGACCCTTTGGAGATTGAGGTACGACACCCTCTTCATTACGACCACGGGTGTGTACGCTCTAGCTCTTTTAATGCCCGAGTCGTCGTTACTCGTAGATATCGGCACCGATGGTTTGAAAATAATGGCCCGCTCGCCATATGAGTACGTGAAGATTATTTCGTGAGCGGGCGTGGAAATAGGTGTGTTAAAATCCTCAGGTACCTCCTTAATGTTGTCCTCGGCGATGAAGAACCTGTCGATGACGGAGAAATGTTCGGCGACGATGCCCCACGAGGCGTATAACAGGCGACAAGCTTCCCGAACGATTTAAAGAGAAGCCGGTAATAATTTGTTTCGAAAACGAGCGGTTTAACCCGTACACAGTGGACAATAGTACTTGCTTCTTGTACATGATGATTATAGGAAGCGCTAGTATACGATCAGTGCGGGTGTCTGAGCAGTACTGCCTAAGGCGGTATCTAAAAAACGCATCATCGGAATATCATTGAACATATACCCCCACCACCGCAGCTTCCGCCACACACTGCTTTCATAGGATACAGTGGACAAAGAGTACCTGGCCTTGACAGAGCATTCTGCTGATACGGTAGTATGTATCAGAGATGACTAGATACCGATACCCTATAGCGAGTGAGTCACTCCCGCGTGCATCTACATCAGCGTTAACATGATCCAGCGGCGGCCAGC
>NW_014332907.1:638-4534 GCF_000341935.2 Cephus cinctus | reverse complement strand
AGGAATTTTTGCGGCATAGGCGTATACAAAGGGCGAAGACACGAGCCCTCTACCTTTACGCAAACCCCGAACAATATCCAGAGGAACAGACCCTACGGGAATGGCTGTGATTAGGTCATTTAACGGGTGTACCGCTAGTATCGATATGCATGTCGAAACCGGGAGCCCTGGACGCTGATGAGCTATACGGTGATAAACCCGACATGATCTGCCGTAAGGGTTGGGCCTCTGGTGTGAGGCCTGTGATACTACCGGAGCTATTTATAGCTGCTATACTGGATAAGGGATACCGCGATTTCACACGGTGTAGCGTGACGCTGGGTTTTATCGGTGATCAGCGTTGTAACGATAGTCCTTACGCACAGCGCGTATGCACCCACGAGTGGTTGGCAAAAGACGAGTGGCGCATGTCCGACGATGGTAACCCCAAGTGCCGCATCACATATCGACGCCCGATGACCAGATCAGCCCTAGCGATGCTACGGAGCAGGTGTGAACGGCCCACACCGGAGGAGTTACCGCGCCACGCATGCGTCTGGAATCGCAGGCATGGTTGGCGGCATTCAACCACCTCGAGAAATTACGCGAAAGCTGTGTCACCCTATGAGCGTTACCCTGGCGACACGGGATGGCCCATCACACCTGAAATATAAGGAATACCGAACAAGCGTGATCAGCATGCCCAGTGGCCTTTACGCGTACCTGGAAGCACTCGACGACACGTGGGATGTCTATACAAGCCACGATGTGTACGATGAGGAGGGAGAGCACGCGGAGGAGTCGAACAATTTGGGGTACTATGCAATGGATACGCGAACAGACGCAACATTCGACACGTACGCTGTATGGCAATTTTTCGCGATGAGAGCTGCGAGACACTGCTGCAGGATGGTCGCGTCGGAAAGGATATCGCCGTGCAACTCATAGGTGGCGATATCGATGAGTTCGATACTGTAAGAGATTGGTGCGATCTTCTGGTAGCTACGGATTGTAAAATAGAATAACATGATACGCATCTCAGACGCTTACATCACGATGGAGAGAGATGGTGATGCAAGCTGGAACGGTGTGCGTCAGCAGATCGCTGCAACTACCGATGCAACACCTCCATACTGTTTTACACGTATTATGGATACACGGTATTTCGGAATCAGTGAACGATCGATAAACTCTGTATATATATATATTTGGCTGTTTGTTACGATTGAAACGATTTACCCGATTTTACTTGATTTTCGACGGATAACGCTGCCATAAGAGAATCCTAATTTTTTCCGCTGAATCAGCTGTTTTGCATGGTCACATTTTAAAATTAATATACGTTTTATTTAAAAAAAAAAAAGTGTCAGGACCAGCGACAACGCTGAGCAGACAAACGGCTGAAGAAGAAGAAGAAGAAGAAACGCATTACGGCACATGGGGTATGTGTCATACAGCGTCGAAAAGAAAAAAAAAAAATGTGTTGTGCTGTTCATACATTTTTACAGATGCATTCATGGCTATAACGTCGGACGCCAGCGAAGACGACGACGACGACCAGGATGATGTCGACAACCGCTCCACCGCTTCCAGCGATTCTAACGAGCACAACTCAGGTAATAATGATAAAGTACAGAAGCCGCTCAAATGGTATTTGTGGGAAAATAAAAAAGTAAAAAATTGTAGATTCGCTCGATGCGACAATAGCCAACGATAGTCACGAGCCTATTGTACAGGGTGACCTGCTATCACTGCAGGATCACGACAATGCTGAAGAACCGATATTATGGGTTCTTAGGAACGGTGTGTACGTAGAGGCGGATACCGACGAGGCTGCTGAAGTATTAGCAGACCTCGATGATGATAATGAAGATGATGATGAGAATCCAAACGACGCGGATACCTACGAAGAAGGTAGCGTATAAAGTTATGTTCCTTAGCGGTTAACGCCAGGCTCTGCTGGTTTGAAACAAAAAGGTGTCTTTCCGCATCTATTCAATACTCCCGAGAATCAGCACTATATCGGTCCTCTACCGCCACTCGAGATTTATTCGCCCGATACAATGCCGACGGCTCAACGTGATCAATTCCTAGCATGGTATAACGAGCAACAGTCTGCGGGCTACGTATTTAACTTTCGAACAGACTTTATTGATTACTGTAGATCCGACGTCGCCATCCTCAGACAGGCATACGTTTCTTTCCGCCGATGTTTCTCCAGCACGGTAGCGTTTGTCCTTTCTCGGAGAGCACCACTATAGCCTCAGCGTGTTCAAGAGTTTTTAGAAAAAACTTTTTGCGGGACGAGCAGATAGCCATTTTGCCACCGGGCGGATACCGCTACTACGAGAAACAATCACGTAAGGCTCTGTTATGGCTCCTTTCGCTGGAGCATCGTTGGGGTTGTACTATAGTTCACGCAGGGCGCACTCGAGAGTACCGTCTATCGGAGGGTACGCCCGTCGACGGATACTACCACGACACCGATACAGGCCTGCGACACGTCTTGCAGTTTCAGGGTTGCTTTTGGCACGGGTGCCCAAAATATTATCGCATAAACAGGGATACGCGGTTGCACACGGGGGAATCTATGGATGCGCGCTTCAAGAGAATGCAGGCAATGAGTGATAAGATACGGTATCTCGGTTACGAATTGACAGAAATCTGGGAGTGTGAATTCGATAGATGGATAAGCGTTCCGGCACAGGCTACATTATATAGAACATTGAATGAGAACCCGTTCGTGGGCTCTGCTGGTTTGAAACAAAAAGGTGTCTTTCCGCATCTATTCAATACTCCCGAGAATCAGCACTATATCGGTCCTCTACCGCCACTCGAGATTTATTCGCCCGATACATTACGAATTGACAGAAATCTGGGAGTGTGATTTCGATAGATGGATAAGCGATCCGGCACAGGCTACATTATGTAGAACATTGAATGAGAACCCGTTGGTAGCGCAACTACCGCTGGAACCCCGCGATGCTTTCTTCGGTGGTGATACAGGGAATACCATCAGTTTTTAAGAAGTCGAGGGTTCTGAGAGGATACACTACGTGGATGTGTGCTCGTTCTATCCCTTCATATCGAAAACGGGGAAATTCCCTGTAGGTCACCCTAGAGTGTACGTGGGCAATGATTGTCGCGAACTAACGGGTGATCACAATAACATCGATAGCGTAGAGGGGCTGATTAAGTGTGTCGTGTTACCACCGCGAGATCTGTATCACCCCGTGTTACCGACGCGTATGCACGGTAAATTGCTTTTCGCACTGTGTCGTTCCTGTGCAGAGTCAACGCTACAGGGTTCGTGTCCTGATAGAGTATTCGAAGGGACATGGGTTGTGGACGAGGTCAGACGCGCTGTACGTAAAGGATATCAAATAACGGCGATAAACGAAATATGGCAATACGAGATCACTTAGTACGATCCGACGACGCGGACGGGCGGCCACTTTACCAGTTACATAAATACATTCCTGAAGATTAAGCAGGAGGCTAGCGGTTGGCCGCGCGAGTGCTGCGACGATGAGTCTAAGAAGCTGTATGTAGGAGTACGTTCGGGTCGAGAGTAGAAGCAGGAGGCTAGCGGCTGGCCGCGCGAGTGCTGCGACGATGAGTCTAAGAAGCTGTATGTAGAGGAGTACGATCGGGTCGAGGGTATTCGACTAGATCCTGCTAATATAAAATCAAATCCCGGTCTGCGAGCAGTCGCCAAACTGTGTCTGAATTCCTTTTGGGGTAAGTTCGGGCAGCGCGAGAATCTACCTAAAACGGAAATCGTAACGACTCGTCAGAAGCTCGTGAGTTTGCTTACGTGCCCGGAGGTCGAAATTACGGGTATTCTACCCGTAGATGACGAAGTACTCTACGTCAACACGAGTAGTACGAGCGAATCGGTGATACCCACAGTGTAA
>NW_014332907.1:0-432 GCF_000341935.2 Cephus cinctus | reverse complement strand
GTACTATATTACGACACCGACTCGTGTATATACGTATCGGGTGGTCGTCACGCCGATAACGCTTACGAGCCGCCGCTCGGCAGTCTTTTGGGCGATTTAACGGACGAGTTGGAGTCGTACGGTGTTGGTAGCTATATCACGTCTTTTGTATAGGGATGCCCGAAATTTTACGCGTACCGGGTACGTAAGCCAGACGGTTCTCACGCAGAGGTCTGCAAAGTCAAAGGTATCACGATCGACCACGCGACGAGTCTTGCCATTAATTATGACTAGATACGGTCTTATGTAACGGGGGAGACCAGCGAAGCGGTCGTTTTACGATATGACGCGATACGTCGTACTCCGTTTCACGACGTAGTGACACGCCTCCAATCAAAAACGGATAAACCGACAGAGCTTCAAAAACGGCGACGCGACGGTCGTTTCGGATCC
>NW_014332906.1:55657-62723 GCF_000341935.2 Cephus cinctus | reverse complement strand
CCGCTTCCCCAGGGCATCGGGCGACAGCTGGGCACTACATCCTTAACTCAGGTTGCCAAGTACATAAGTCAGTACATAACTGCCTAATATCAGATTATTGAGGCCAAGTACATAAGTCGCTACATGTTTGCCTATTATATGATCTAGCACTGGCCCATCATTTTAATTGTATTTTCAAAATTTCCTATAACGTTTTCACTACTCTTTTACATTACTATTGTTTGTCGTAGTTGATTATGATTTAATTTTCATTTAATAACTAATAAAACTTTAGGTGGTTCCTTATCGAGTACTACTTGGCGGGTTCATACCAGGAATTTCAAAGTACTTACAAGGAACATCATTTTAGTGTCCCCCTCCGATTTTGATGAAACTCAACTATGTTGTAGCACTTGAAAATCTAAGAGACAAGTCTTTTTTTATCGGCGGAAAAACGGTTTTAGGGGGTGAAATCAACCCCTAAAGTTTGGCATGTTGAGGGATGATAATGCAGTTTCACCTAGAAGGAATTGACCGATTTCAATGAAACAAAAACTAAAATGTTTCTCATCACGAGTAATGTAAAATGCATCTAGCCATTAAAAAAAATGTATCGTGTGGGGGTGAACCACCCCTCGATTATTCTGTTTTTCACCCTATTTAAAAAACTTACCAATGGAATTTAATGAAACACATATCATTTGAAAGAGGAAGTAAAATTATAGTTTGCATGTTTTTGCTCTTTTGGGGGAAAACACGTAAACTACCCCCTGCATACTGATGCATTATCACCCCTCGACATGTCGAACTGTGAGGGTTAATTTCACCCACTAAAACCGTTTTTCCGCCGATAAAAAAAACGCGTGTCTCTTAGATTTTCAAGCGTTACAACATAGTTGAGTTTCATCAAAATCGGAGGGGGACACTAAAATGATGTTCCTTGTAAGTACTTTGAAATTCCTGGTATGAACCCGCCAAGTAGTACTCGATAAGGAACCACCTAAAGTTTTATTAGTTATTAAATGAAAATTAAATCATAATCAACTACGACAAACAATAGTAATGTAAAAGAGTAGTGAAAACGTTATAGGAAATTTTGAAAATACAATTAAAATGATGGGCCAGTGCTAGATCATATAATAGGCAAACATGTAGCGACTTATGTACTTGGCCTCAATAATCTGATATTAGGCAGTTATGTACTGACTTATGTACTTGGCATTAATAATATGATTTCAATACTTTTTGTTAAAGGAATTCTAATTAAAATTATTAGTTATTAAATGAAAATTAAATCATAATCAACTACGACAAACAATAGTAATGTAAAAGAGTAGTGAAAACGTTATAGGAAATTTTGAAAATACAATTAAAATGATGGGCCAGTGCTAGATCATATAATAGGCAAACATGTAGCGACTTATGTACTTGGCCTCAATAATCTGATATTAGGCAGTTATGTACTGACTTATGTACTTGGCATTAATAATATGATTTCAATACTTTTTGTTAAAGGAATTCTAAGCACTCCTGTACTTGGTTTAATTTTTTACACGTGTTTGTTCATGCCTGAAGCGTTTGGGTGGATGCAACTAGCTGCGAGCTTGAAGAGTAAATTGAATTTTCGTGCGCTATCACGTGTGGTCTCGGGTCTCGTATCTTGAGTACTTGGCGAAGAATATTATGGATGGAACAATGGTTCCGGGAAATACACGCGTAAGGGAACAACGGTTCCTCAACAACATAGAACACGTGAATAATAATAAAATCGATCAACAGTTCGGTCCGGAATAAAATAATGTAAGATAATTAATTAAGTAGGGACCAACAGTCCCTTACAATTCAGATAACAAGGAATAATGATACGCAACACGTCTAATAATAATACAAAGAATCGTAGCCCAATTCGCCCGCGATCTTCAATTGTTTCTTCGATCCTAGAAAAAAATAGATCCGAGCATCTTCTCCTCTTCTGGGCGATTGCAGTGTCTTTTCTGGGGGTGGGAATCACATCCGCACTCTATCCCACGTTGGGCGGCTTCAGGCCACCACTGCAACCCCCTGATGCAGCTAGAATCTTGGATCATTACTCGACATCTTTATGCATGACACGACAAATTGATCGCTAGTTAACTGTATTAAGAATGCATTGTACGTAAATTCTCAACCAAAAGATTGATTTCGTTGAGTATCTTGCGATAAGGGAAAAATTTGACAAAAATCAGCGTCTTGGAGATATTAAGAATACTTTTTTTATCGGAAAAATTAGAGACTTCATTTCATATGAGTTTTCTATCAAATATGTAAAATAATTTTTTTAATTCATTTATTAGTAACTGTTTGGCATTATTATTAAAAATAAACATTCTTCCTATCTTCCAAGACTTCGATTTTTTTCAGTTTTTATTCTCGTGTCAAGGCACTCAAATTCGAATCAAATCAGATTCTTGGTGGGAAATGTACGTGCAATGCATCCTTAAATTCATGATAATTTTTGGGAAAACCATTTGTTATTAAGCCATATAAGAAGGTTATCGTTTATTTCATATTCTTCCCTAATAAGTTGGTGACGATAGAAAACAATTCGATTCCTATCAAACATTTTCATATTAATACATATAAAAATATGATTCATATAGAATCATATAGCATCATATACGTAATAGAACGTGAATTTCATATTACCATAGATAGACGTACTGCTTATATGAAAATACATATAGGTATAGATTAAATTTCTATCGTATTATTACGATAAAGCAACAACCTGATAGGTTCAGATTACATTAGATAGAAACTCTATCATCACTTCAACTTGATGTAGATAGGACTGATAGTAAACGATTGAAATCGGCAATTAGTTTTATCGTTTCTTATCGAATTCTATCGTATTTTTTAAGCAGGGATCGTTCGTACCTAAGTATATTCCATCTTTTTAAAACTGGACAGAATTTGCAGTAAAAAGTTATTTGTGTTCAATTGGTCTATGCGCCAGTTGCCCCCCCCCCCCTCCATCAGTTGTTCATCGAAAATAGAGCAATTCCCAATTTCCGGAGGTTTGGGGATGTTAAACGTCGAGAGAATCTTATGGATTTGGAGGAAAGGGGATATAAAAGAGACAAAAACATGTAATTGCTTGAACTTATAAGTTAAACTTTAAAGTTAAAGTTTACTTTAAAGTTAAGCTACCGTAACTTATCATGCGTGCAATGATTTGACAAAAAACCTGTAAATAACGAAGAATTCGAAAATTCATGATCTGGTGTTAGTTTGCATTTCATGTGATTTTTTTTTGCCTTCAAAGCGGCGGTAAATAAAGCTGTTAGTTTTTAGCATACAATTTCAGAAGCAGTATGCATAGAAGCAAGCAAAATGAAGCCAGCATTGTGGCGTATATAGCCGTGGTAAAGAATGGCGCAAATCACAATTTTTTTTGCTTATATTTACATAACATTTTATGAAACCGATCTACTTTCGAGTGGATCCTGATTGATTCGACTAGTCAAAACGTACGAAAAATCACAATATTCGGCGAGGTAAGTCACGATGTTAAGCGTTGACTGTAAAGTTACCCTCAAGTTTTCGACAATATGTCCGTCTATTAATAAATTATTATAAAACAATAACGTCTAGTAAATGTTTTAGTTCTAGACATTACATCGAAATCAGCGTCGCCCAGGTGCATCCCGTACTTCGAGTGTTTGCGGTTGAGCATATGAAATCTTTGATTAATCCATTGACAAAAAGATGCAGTATCCTCGAAATTTTTCAATTCCGGAACGTATTCTTTAAAGAATCGGAGCCCTCTCGCGACTGCGTTGCTGAAAGCATATAGCGTAATTGTCAAGTCAGTATTACAGTAAATAAATGTTACGTCCGAACCAGAATGGAGGCTTCGACTGGTGCCTTTACCGAACCGTAATATACTGTCAATTTGCCCTGTTTTGAGTCAACGCTTGCGCATTTTACTCGGGATTGGACTATGCCTCTAATTACCAACGAAAGGATAAATCGAACTGGATATATAATAGGATTGATTTGAAAGATTCTAAAACAAATGAAAACCGTCACCGAGTAAACAATTGAACTTAGGAAATTCTAACATTTACGATGATTCAGCAAAATTAAAGAGTACCTTCACCAAATATAATAACTTGATTGAGCTTACTTTGATTCTGATGCTTACGATGTTGAAGGTGTTTGCGGTGTAGAAGAGGTTGCTTTTAGACAATAGATATTATATAAGAATGAAATTAGATGAACAAATGAGTAAAATTTATTATAAAAATGATGCACTGACAAACAAGCTCTACAACAGTACTATTTTATGAACAAGCGAAAAACAATTTCAACTAGTACAAAATAAATCTACGGATTAGAATAAAACTGAAATGAAACTGAGCAATTATACTGTTTATTAGTAAGCGGAGAAAAGTAAAACTGTTTAACTGAACTGTCTGATGGACCAGCGGAGAATGAGAGTGAGTCTTGGAGAAATTTAGGGATGTTAGTTAGCGGGGGTGGATTGTTGGAGTAGGGTTAGGGATTATTACTATTGGTTCAGCTAGAGAAATTTTTAAGAAAAAGAGCATGGAGTGGTTAAAGAAATTAATTCATTGGTGCTGGGAATTTTGGCGGGGGAACTCCGCATAAGGGTGAAAGAATTGCTGGGTGAGGATTGGATGGGGATGACTTCTTTGTAAATGAATAAGGAATTTTTAGTGGGGTTTTCCAGGAAGGGTCATAGAGTCATAGAGTCAGGAATGTCCGCACATGTGTCACAAAAATAACCTTAATAATGGTCAAGACTATAGACTAAATATATTCTATAAACATCTCACTTTAGGTTCACTTCATTGTCCATAAACCTAGAACCCATATACTAGGTAGCCACTGCCTAGGATCGCTATGTGATAAAAACCAGACCCCACTGTTTAGTCTTCCGATGGTTAGTCATAGACCACGTACGTAGAATCTGATTTTCCACGCGGACGTAACATAAATATCTGCTTATAAGTGAGCTTCTAAAGTAAAACTAATTGATGTACCTACACAGCTAGTCGCATCTGCATTTTCGATAATTTTCTCAATACAATGTGGTCTTTGCTCAATTTGGAAAACATCAACATCAAACCCAACGTCCTTCGATCGTAGCGTGTTCAAAAAAGTTGCGTAAACTCTTTCTCTGTCTACTGACGTCCATCTTACTCCAAAATCTACGATTAGTACTCGCCCCGTCAGCTACTTCGTGTATTTTAGCACCCACATTTTCAAGCAAGGCGATTGCTATCACTATTAGTTTTGCAAGGGCTTCTCCCTTAAGAGGACCGAGGGATGAAAATACAGCTATCAGCTGATTTTAATTATCAACCAACGGATGGAACATGATCACTACACTGAAATTCGCGTTCTCCGTTAAATCAGAAGTTAGTTCTCCATCTTCGCCGAAATCAATCAAATCTTTGTATGAAAGAGTTTTTGAATTGACGTGACGCTTTCCCTCGTTGTAATTTCTTAAAATAACAGAATTCCATGTTCTTGAATCTCGTCTTTTTTTTCGAAGACAACTTGAGAACCTCGACAAATCTTAGTTCGAAACCACAGGTTGTGTCGAGTTTGGAAATATATCTAAAGAAAGGTAGTAGTATAAGTTAAGGAGTTCTGGACGAGGATTCCTGTAACCGACATATACCGACACTTTAGAACCTTTGAAGGTGGGTGTCCGTGCTAAGTTGCCGTCGTGAGCTCTACGATTTCCGGAAGTGAGGTCACCGAGACCCCTATTTTCTAGGAATTTATGGGGGATTCTAGGAATTTTGCGCTCGATTCTAGGAATCACACACGATCGAGAACCTTTTAGAAGCTTCGATGGTTCGTGTCCGTGCTAAGTAGCGAAGGATCGCTCCCAGAGCCAATGGTCCTCTCGCGTGACGTTTTGATGGAGCCCCTTGCCCCCCACCCAATGGGGGCCTTTTAGAAGCTTCTATAAACCCTTCCCATCCCGGTGCAAGTTCGTGCAGGTTTCGGACGGCAGCCCTCAGCCGGTTTGACCTCGAACGTTATCTGTCAAAATTACGAGGTTCATTCCAGGAAACGATGCCCTCCCATGCAGGTTTCGTACAGTAGCCTACTTGACATCGAACGTTATCTCGCAGCCTCCTCATACCACGAAGAAGCTTCGCGAATCCCCCAAACCCCAGTTTCGTGCAGGTCGAAACGGACCTCGCAGAGTCACGCGTCAAGAATGCAATCCCTCAACCTCTGAGGTGTTAAATTAATCGTAAAATATACGTAAGCGTGCGACGCAACTTCGTCGGAGGAGGGCTAAGGTTCATCCGAACGTTCTAGAACGTAAGTCGCTCCGTCTGTAAGATAAATAGACCTTGATATTGATTTCAGGAATTTCTGTAGGCGATTCGATTCCTAGAAATTTTGGGAACCTTCCATACCCATTTTAACCCTTAGAACACAGGAGAGCTTCATATAAAAGGAGGAGCAGAACGTATCTTCATTAGTCTACTGTGACAATCCGATCGATGATAAATAAGAGGAAACAACGTGAGCTCGAGGTTCGAATACAATTACTATTAAGGAATATCGCGGAAGTTAAACAGTTGATTGAAGAGATTGTAAAAATCTCATAATAAATTTGAAGAAACTCCACATTAATTGAACGCAATGGATTTCTCACAAATCAACAAAGTGTGTCGTTTGGAGGAATTTCTTCCAACGAAGAAGCTATCGGAGTTAGAAGTTGAAAGGGAATACAAGATTAGCAGTCTATGAAAGTTCCAAACAAAATATGGAGTAAGATTATTGGTGGACATCGAGAATACTTTTTCAACATTTTTACCGGCAAGGATGTCAAAAGTCGTAAAGGATGACAACGATCTGTTTCAAAACATAGTACGTGCTGCCGAGGAGAATTGACTCCTCATACGCCCTCTCGGTGGGCAGTATAATCAGATAGAATTTCAATGTTTGTAATCATGCTACTAATACTATATACGTGTGTTAAATAAATTGTGACGTACTGGACCACGCAGATTGGCCCAGTGTCTCGCAAGAACATCTATCGCGACGACAA
>NW_014332906.1:16093-55517 GCF_000341935.2 Cephus cinctus | reverse complement strand
GGGCGCGAAATACAATAAAAAGAAAAGAAGAGCACGGGATGAAATAGAAGAGAATATAATTAACAAAGTAATGTTGCAGTACAGAAAATAGGTAGTAAAAGAATATCGAACAGAAGCTAGCATGAAAAGAAAAGAAAAGAACAGAAAAGAAAATGCGGTGGCAGCTTGGTGCACGCTCGCTTACGCGTCGGCTCACGCGGGCGCACGCGGCCTCGGGAGAGATTAACAACTTCCCGTGCCATTTAGCTCGACGAAACTCGGGCTCGAGCGGTCCACATCAACGCGCGCTAAACAGACCAGACTGATGTTTGTAAACAGTCGCAATACGATCCGAAATGTAGATGCCCGCAATACCTGTGATATAGTCAATTTTACGCGATACAGGAGTTGAGGAAGTAAACTCTAATGCTTTTACGTTTATAGATATTATAAATTTATTATATTTTGTATATAATAATGTAGTATATAATAGCTGTTTATATATTATTGTAGAAAATGTATAGCAGTTTTCGAATGTAGTTTGGTGCTCTCAAATATGTAGTAACACTGCGCCTAAAAGGAAATAGCGTATTATTTAAAAAAATTTAATCAGAAAACTAAATATCTAAAAAAAATACATACAACTCTAGAAATCCTCCATGGTATGATATGTCTTAAAACACGGAAGAGGGCTCCGCCGCTGTCACACAGGACTTTTTTCAGGCCGTGTGACGGGACTGCACCGGGGTTGCATATACTGGTGGCGATGGTGGTGGCTGGGCATCCATCCCACGGGCGACTCTATCAGCTGTTCTTCCTGCCCATGCTATCCCTGCCTTCCGCTGTCTCGGCGACGTAGCCGCTCTCTCAATCCTTCCTGGATGCTGGGTCCTCGATGCTGGTTCACGATGAGGTCCTCGGTGATGGTCCATGATGATGTCCTCGATGCCGGTGCTCGAGCCAGTGCCCTACGGGGAATGGTGACAGGGACGGAGGGGTGGAGGGGAGGGATCTTATCCTAAATATACTAACTAGAACACTAAATATAAGTGATTAACGATACTAAATATCCGCAATTACCAATACTAAATATAAACGCTATACTCAAGGCCTGTGGGACCTCGAGCCAGGAAGCGGAGGGGAGTCCGTGGTAACATTTTTGTTACAAAATATACAACTGATTATTTCTGTTCCTTCATTTGCAATCTTCATAGTCAAAATACATTTATCGTTCCAATAACCAATGCCTTAACAATTTAACGTTTTCCATCGAAAATTGGAAATGGGGAACATGATGGTGTGAATACCGGGTGAGTAAGTTCTTGCGCAGGTTTTGCATCTCCTAGGTCCACGATGTGTTCAGATTGTCCTATGAAAGCTCCCAACCAACTCTTCTTCTCCAGCTCTTTCACATAGATCCTGGAGGTATCTTGCAGAATAACCCGCAGAATTTTCTTAACGTGATTGTACGGTACATCACCGGAGGTCCAAGAGATTCTATGAAAATTTCTTTCTCGCCACAAATTAATACTCTTGTACTTGGCAGGTAAGCAATTCCATGGACAAGGTGGTTGAAACAGAAACGTTGCAGGCTCGGAGAAATTGCTGCCCACTCCAGTCACAGAGAATTCTTTCAACATAAACTCGTTCGAGGGTTTCTTGAAACCTTGTACGTTTAGATGACGTTTAGATTAGGATGAATTCCATTTTGATAGACTGCGCAGGGAGAGACGATTGCAGCTTCTTTATACCAATTTTTTCACCCCACCACTGATCGGGTTGTATTCTACTATACGATCGTGCAAGATCAGGTAGAATGTCGATGTATCGGCAGGGAAATTATTTTTCGCCTCGAATTCCAGACGAATATCGACAGGTCCAAGTTTAAGGGATTCATTTTGCTTGGAGCAATCCATAACGTTCAATGGAGCATACTCGAGAAATTCATTCTTCAGGAGGTTCAGGATCCTTGCCATAGTACGTAGCTTGAAAGTTTACGTACATCTCGTACAGCAGAGCAAACAATGCAAAAAAACGAATGCTTTACTTTCCTCTTGTGACCTTAAATCCTAGATTTTCCAGAAACAAGACGTTTCGACGTGTTAGCGGCTTGAGAAGCGGTCGACGACTGATCCCTCTTTGGCATATCGGTCTACTATTATAACCATTGTCAATTTTCCTATTGCAGACGATACCTATTATCGCATGGATTTGACGTGTAGCCTGATCGTTATGACTTCTCCTTGAAAATTCACTAGGTCTTCGTCTTGATCGACTATTCGAAGCTGCAGGTGATCTGTCGTCTTAGTGGTGATCATCTTGGGCGTTCATCTTGAGCTTCTAGAACGCGTTGAGTGAAGCCCAACAAACGACCTATGGAATCATTGAGTCGAAAGTCCACATCACTGTTGCACGTAATTTCGCTGCTCAACGTATTGTTAGGTTTAATGTGAATGACGATGCTCTTGTCCGTCAACGTGCTATGCACGTAGTTTTCGACATCCTCAATCTCGTAGCTACCAGTAGGTATAGTGATAACTTCATCCCTCACGTAGAGCTTGTGATCCGTGTCCACATTGGGAATCGAATTGAAGGTTAGCAACTCGACGAGTCCCAGAGTGTAATTTTTGTACGGGGAAAGCTCGACAGGAGGGATGTATTCAGCTTCCAGTATGGAGGAGGTGCCTAATAATGTTAACGTGAATGAATCCTCCACGATTGCAAACGCTCAACTGCCCTTGGGAAATTACATAGCAAGTTTATATTGTAACTATAAGAGTTACTTGGATTCTGGAAGAATCCGAATACTCAGGGAACGAAGTCGAGGGAGGTGTGTAAATGCATTAGTGCTTGGTGTACTATTCATTTTCAGGCAAGATTATTTACAGAAAATCCGTATGATTACGTTCTTATTATGACCGACCAGCTTGCTTTTAGCTAGTGATGTGGTACGAGACAAGATTTTCATCAATCTCGGTTGGTTATGCTTGCGTTTGTCTTTCCTTTTAATATCTTGTATCGATTGTTTGACATCACGTTCTCGGCTCGAAATTTCTTGAATTAATAAGCGAGCCCAAGCAAGACTCTCGAATACTCTCGAATAAGTTAATATTATATTGCAGTGAACAATGAACAATATATGAGGCAAGCTGTTAAGTTATTCTTTATTTTTTTTATTATATATATTTTCATATATATTGCTTCCAGAAAGACACTCACAATTTCTCTTCGACCACCTTTTCGTTATTCGCTATTTTCGTTTTTATTAATGACGAGAGAGTGCACGCTATCCACGAATTCAAGCATAACACGCTTCTGGCAGATTCGTTATTTAAACGGTTTCTGTGTTTGCGAAATACAAGCGATGCTCTTGAAAAAAAGCGTTCAACACGCACCGATGTTGCTTGTATACACAAGAAATCTCTTTCCATAAGAGCGAGTGTCGGAAATCGATTTTCGTGCTAGCGCCACCATGTTAATATATTATCGTTTTTAGTAGCACGGTTAAGGCTTAAGTAGTTATTGATTTCTTTTCGCCAATCCCCAATCGGAATTGAAACTTCTTCCAAATAACTCGATTCAAACAACGAATTTAAATCGAGTACGTCTTCGTTGTTAACAACGGAACCACAAGCCACATAATTTATATTTTCGCTATAATTAGTCGTAGCAACAACAGGTGCATCGAGTGCTCTACAGTTAAAATATTTTGTACTGTAGATGTGCCCAACTGATTGATGGACTCTTTTGCCATTTCTTTACTCCAAGCAGATCGCTGGAACGTCTCGATTTTGTGACGTGGGTCAAGAATAAGCACTACGCAGTACATCCAATTGGCTTTAGAGTAATGCTTAACAAGTTTATCTCGAGATGCCGCTACGGCATGAGATATAATACCATCGATTGACTTTAGCTAAGAGGTTATGGCGCGTGATTGCAGGCAAGCTTCAAGCTTATCAAGCAACATATTTACACTTATAATGACTAATGGTAACGATGCGTACTTGTCACCACTAAGGGCGGTGGACAGTACTTTAAAGTGTCGGAGGAATTTAGGAAGCTCTGTCAATAGAGCCCATTCATTTTCCGAAACAGAAGACGTCTTAAGAATGATATTATTTCCACACAGGAAATTAAGGGCTTCTTTCATTTCAATTGCTGTATGGATCATGTCACAGGTCGAGTTCCATCGCGTTGCCACACCAAAGTTCGGTGACATCATCTTGCTATTTGTTGTTTCACAGCACGCCTTGAAAGAAGAAGAAACGACACGGCGTATTACTGACAAACAGTATACGAGCAGTGTTTTGCGGACCATCCAATTGCGGAAAGACAAAGTCATTGCTCACTCTCATAACTCATCCTAACGGATTAAGATTCGAAAACGTCTACTTATACTCAAAATCGCTTGATCAGTCAAAGTACAAGTTTTTAGAATGTTTACTCGCATCCGTGGAAGGCGTCGAGCCGTCATCGCTTTACGGATCACGAACAAGTGTTGCCACCGAACGAGGCACGTCAAAACTCGATAATTATTTACGACAACATAGCTTGCAAGAAGCAAGATAACTTCAGAGCCTTCTTCAGTATAGGACGACACAGGGACGTTGACTGTTTCTATCTCTGTCAGACGTACGCTCGCATTCCTAAACATCTGGTACGGGACTATGCTAATCTGCTGGTGCTGTTTAAGCAGGATGAAATGAATCTCAAGCATGCGTACGATGACCATGTAACCACTGATATGACTTACGCACAGTTTAAAGATCTGTGTTCGACATGGTGGAACGGTGATAAGTATGGGTTCCTCGTAATCGACAAGGACAGTGAGCTTGACGGAGGTAGATACAGAAAAGGATTCGATTGCTTCGTGAGCATAAATGAATGATCATTGAAAAAATGAATGCAGTAGCATTTTGGATTCAGTAACGGCACCATCCAACGCAGAAAACTTCAGAAGCAAAAAGACGTCTTATGCCAAATGCTAAAGCCAGCAATGCAATTCGCAAAAAAACATAGAATGATAAAATTGGGTAGAGAGAACGTCGAACAGACGATGAGTGAGGTCTTCAAACCGGTAGTGACTCCACTGCAGAAACTAGTGAACGTGTCTCAGCCGGAGCGTAATTTTATCAAAGACGAGATTAAAGATGAAATAAAGCAAGACGTAGAAGCAGATGATACGTTTAGATCGGCTGATAAATCTTTCAAGTCGTTAAAGAACGATTCTTTCGAAGGAGTTGATGAAGAAGGAGAAGAAGAAGGCAAACATGTTAATCAAGATGAAGGAGATAACGATGACGCAGATGTACCCGTTAATCAGAACGATCCTATACAACAGTATCTCGATATGTTACTATCGAATCAAGGAAAGCATCTGGATACCGCCTATGGTATGCGTAAACTCGCTAAGAACAAATTGATGATATGCGGTTCGCCTATCAGTTTTGAAGGTGATCGAATCCATATAGGCGATACGAGTTACTTGAAAACTGCGGGTTTGATCGAACTCTTGTTCAGGAAAGTGCCTGACGATACTAGTATAACCCAGAATGACTTGGCCAATTACAAAAACATTATTGTAACGACGAATGCACATAGGAAGTACTATAAATCATGATGCAATTCGTAAGAGTAAGAGTTTCAAATTTAGTAACGTTATTGCAAAACTGATCGAACAGCCCTCTGTAACGGGCAAAGGTTATAGTACCGCGGTACATAATCGCTTGCAAGGTCGGACGTACGGATTACGTGTACTGGAACGATCTCAAGGAACTGGTAGACCGCCTCCGCCTGTTCCCTGCGTCTCACGAAGCTGGTAACCCCAGTCACTCGAACGAAATCGTATCGATTATCGTAGAATTGCATGAGGCGGGAATCATTTATTAATTCGATAAAACGATCGCGATCGCCACTTTGAACATGAGCGTCGACGTGTTTGGACGTCAGTTGAGTAGCAGGACCGCGGTTACAACGGCTGCAACGTTGCCGATCCCGAGGAACAAAGTGATGCTGTGACCTTGAATCTGATGAAAACTGTAGTGCAGCAGGAGGTCATTACCGTGTTTCAAGTGACTGCTGGAATGCGCAATGATATCGATAACAACAACTTGATGATTCAATCTCTCGATTCCACCACGAAGGAAGCGTTGAAACGTCTGCAAGCTGATATCGAGGAAGGACAAAAATTGGCTATTTGCGACTCTCTGATCATTTCCCAGCTGGATGCCAGACTAAGTGCACTGGAAAATAGATGGAAAAAAGTTAGCGGTGGTGAAAGAACTGCATAGACCTGCTAGGAGAAATTACCAACGTCGACACGTTGACGTCTGTGGGCTGGACGAGACTTGGCAAGCGGATCTCGTTGACATGTCAACGTACGCCAGAGAGAACCACGGATACAAGTATCTGCTCAGCGTCATCGACATATGTTCAAAGTTTGCTTGGACCGTGCTAACGAAGAGCAAGAACGCTAAAGACGTGATAGCAGCTTTGAGATCTATATTGGCGCAGGGTCAAATCCCGAAGAAATTGCATGTTGACAAAGGCCGAGAGTTTTAGCATTCCGAATTCAAGGATCTTATGCAAAAACACGGTATTACCCTGTATTCGACATTTAGTAACTTGAAGGCATCGATCTGCGACCGTTTTAATCGTACTCTGAAAAGTAAGATGTGGATGCAATTTAGCTTACAGGGAAATCACCGGTGGCTGGATATCTTATCGGACTTGGTATCGGACTCTTACAATAACAGTAAGCATCGCACCATTGATATGAAACCGACAGATGTGACTGCTCGTAACGAGAAGGAATTACTGCAACGGGTGTGCAAGAAATTCAAAGCCAAGTCCACACTTAAACGATCAAAGTTTAAAGTCGGCGAAAAAGTACAAATCCGCAAATTTAAACACATCTTCGAGAAAGGTTATACACCCAATTGGATAACTGAATTTTTCACGATAAGTCGAGTGAAGAATATCGATCCAGTGTCGTAATAACTCAAGGACTACCAGGATCATCCCATCGAGGGTGGCTCTATTGATCATGAACTTACCAGCGTCAAGTATCCCGACATATATCTTGTGGAGAAGGTACTGAGGAAACGTGGACACAAGCTATTTGTGAAATGGTAAGGTTTCGATGATTCGCACAATAGTTGGATAGATAAGTCGGATTTTTAAGGTGTTTGAAATAAACCAGAACTAAAATATTTATTACCTCTTGTTATTTATATTTTCTTACATATTATTTACATTTGTATAGAATATTTACATTTATACATTCTTATTGTCATATTATATATACATCTTACATTTTATAACCCCACGGAAGAATGTCGGTCGTACTAGGAAGAATGACCCTTTTGTCTTCATTCCAGCTCAGTGCTACCGTTTTCTGTTGTACGATATAAACTTTATGTATTTTACTCTGAATTAAATTTTGATATTTTAGTAAATTTTGGTGATGTAAAAGACACTGAATATAATCATCAAAGGTAATTATTTTTAATGTAGATCCTTTGACTTCTTTCGCACGTCTCTTATCTTTGTTTTCTCCTAAAATTTTGAAGGAATATAATTTTGCTCGCAACCCTACACATTGAACCATAATTTTTCCATTATTTTCGTCCTTCATTGATTCTAATACTTTTTTATTTGCCAGTGGTATATCATAAACATTATCCAGAGGATAGTCTGAGGTGTCAAATTGATTTAAGTCACATTTAATATACTCATAGATATTCAGAACAGTAAAGTAGTATACGAGACTATAGGTGTCGGTATACATCAATTTAGCTTTATCACCAAAAGTATTTTGTATATAGTTATAGTGAAAATCGTATATGTACGTTTTAGAAATGTCTAGGATAGAACATCCTGCGTATATCGGTTTATTGAATTTAATTTTTGTTCGATTTAATTCCACTATGATCATATCTTCATCAAATACGGTACAGCTATGAAAATTTGGTTTTGCAATCAGAGCCTTTGCTCTGTACGCTCCATCCTACCTAGTAACCAGTCTAATGTCCTTTTGTTTTCTAAAATTTGCCACCGTTTTACCGAAAACCGAATTATTCATAAGTTTATCAAAGTTTTTTTCAAAATCATTATTCGATTTTTTTCTCGTTTCGGTGTTCAAATCTATATATTTTTTGAGCCACACGATGAATTTTTGTTAACTTTATACCTATTATCAAACACTGTTTCAAATTCTTATAATGAATGATGTATCTATCTTTCGGGAGGAGCGAAGTTATCAATTTCGAATTGTTAAAGCGTGGAGGAGTGTACTGCTGTGGACAGAGAAGCAAATCTTTATGAAGTTCTTGAAGTTCGATCGGATACTCCAAATCAATTTCGAATATGTAACCCGTAAGAGAGTCATCAGGAATATTGCGAATATTCAATTGCTCAAAATTTTCTTCCATTTCGAATGAGCCTACTAGTAAAGATTGGCTCATAGCTGGACCGTATAAATTATTTACGTCATAGTACATAAGATACGACTCTTCTTTGCTTGGATCGAAATCTGCTCCCATGTATCTATTTTTAGCCCTGGCGTATCTGTTGAAGCATTGAGCTACGCCACCTCGGATACCTCTCTCGATAAATAACATCTCCACATCAGTCAGCAGCTCAAGTTCAACACCCGTACACTTGAGCATAGCGTCGAAAGCAAGGCCCGGTGCAGTGTAATAGTGTAGAGGATCTAAATTGTATATGGCGTATCAATTGCGTCTAAAATTTTCAAAGATATCAGCTAGAAGGAGAACATCGGTTTCCAGATACAAATCAGAATATTCACCTAATGTTTTCATGCAAAAAGTTTGCCAAATATTGCAAGCGTGATCATAATCTGCTTCTGAAATTCCTTGGTTATTCAATTTTGAATAAAATTCTTCTTTTACGGGTAATCGATCCTCTTTGAGTTTTTCTCAATTATCAATATATTCGTAGGTAAAAACACCTTTTCTAGTCAATAAATGGAATTCCTCTACATTATTACAATGTTTACGCGTAATTAGTTTTTCATCATCTTTCAAATAGGATGCTAATTTTTCAATACTACTTGGCATAAATCTAAACGAATCAATAAATCGATAATTTACAATAGTATCTTTGACGCTCTTCGTGAAAGATTTATATCTTTCTTTGTTTACTGCTAAGAGGTTCATTGAACCCTCGAAAGATGTAGCTTGAGCTCTAATCAAGAAGTGTGAATCATAACCAGATAAGTTATGAAATATGGCAGGATCGGTATGTGAGTTCTTATAGTTCAAATTACACCCCTGATGTGCAGCACCGCGATATGTGCCTGTAAAATGGCAATGATCACGATGCTTGGCATCCTGAGGTGTAAACGGTTTTTCACAAACATGACAAATCTTGGCCGAATAAAATTAATTAATTTGTTTGAAATTTAAAGATTCCATTGATACGATACGTTTTAGGTAAAATTCTATAATTTGAGCTAATTCCTTTAATTGGAACATGTCTTTGGTAGAGAGTTGTGTTTAACGAGTTAGACTTATCCACAATTGGCTCTAATATACACTCGATGTCAGCATAAACGACAAACGGGACAGGTTCTTTATACTTACAATTTTTAAATTTCATAGTTTTATTTTTTTCATCCGGTAATACGACTCTGCATTTATTTATATTTGCACAATCGAGTCTATGTTTTTCAAAAGAACTTTCTAGTCTAAAGTGACATAGACATCTGTCACACAGTCTGGTACAACTATGATGCTTTGAAATTTGTGAACTCAGTAAACGGAATAGATTTCGAATCCAAGCAAAGTGATACACTACCGTCTTCCATGTCCACATCATCTCCATTCGAATAAATTTTTGTTGCCAACATGAGTAAATGAATCGCTTCCTTGTTTGGTTTTTGCTCACTTAGGTAAATTGGTACTATGTCATTACCACTATCACACTCTATACCGTAAACGTTAATTACCAAATCATTCATCTTCTCAAATTTTGAAATGTCCTTTAAGCCAACGGGAAACTGTAATCCTTCATACCTTAGCACTGAGCTGAAGTGGGGGTACGAACTGATTCTGTCTACATGATCTTTTGCTGGATGAAGGGTTGCCGTAACCGACTAGAGAAAACAATACGGATCGTTGTTTCTAATGTTCACGACTGCTTTCTTGTTTTGGACATTCTTAGGCAAGTCGATGAATGTTGATAGACCACCGTATATCTGTTGATGTTTACTGCTAAGTTTATAATTTCTATCAATGACCAACCAAATTCCCTTTCTTGAAAGTCTTCAACCTTAGCTAGTAACTTTTCCTTCACATTTGTATTAAACCAGTCGCTGATATCGGTGGATGGTAGAATAACTTCGTTTTCAGTGTTGAAGAACTTTAGTTCTTCGACAATCTCGCCACCTTTTATGGTCTAGAATTTACATGATAAGACGACGTTCACTTTCAAATTTCCGTCCTTTGAAAGTGCGTTTTTACTCTCGCAGTATACAATTTTCTGAAATCTTCCAGGAAACGGCCCAAGTCCTTATGTCTCAAGTTTGCAATGACTCCAGTCCTTATTTTTCTCTTAAAGGCAGATTTCAAGTCATCCCAACGCAGTCTGTCACTTCTTCTCTCTCTCGCTGTTCCTCCACTTCTTTTTTGAAGTTGTTGTTTACATTTTTCGTTCAGAGATTTGAGGATTCCGATCGTTGTTAAAATGTTGATTTTCTCTTCGATCGTAAGAGTAACGTTTTAAATTTTATTTAAAAGTCTGATATTTTGAGTGTCAAATTTCGTCCATTTTTCAATTTCTGCAATCGATGATCCCTTCTTCAGAAGTTTATATGCTCCTTCCATAATCTCGATCAACTTTTTATACTTTGCAGAATCTATCTCGTTAATACCAGTAATGCACTTGAAGATTTAACAAACAATGATCGCTGTGCATCATCGAAGGGTCTTTTATACGAAGGTTTCAAGGTTTTTCTGGAATTGTTTTGCATCGGTTTGAGCGATAAGACACCTACCCGAATTGCGCACTTTGAGCTCGAACTCTACATCAAAAAGTTTCCGAAGTGCACAAAGGGTCGTTTGTCTTCTGCGAGTAATTCGATACCCTGAGTAACAAGGTCAAAACCGTGTCCGGCTGCCGTCTGAAGTCTGCTTGGGGGTCGGGGAAGTCATCGAAAGTTTCGGGGCGGAGGGTGGGGCTGCCGTTCGAAACCTGTACGAAGGCTTCCTGGAATCGAATGGCTGACGAGAGCGAACAAATTTCCTGGAATCGATGCTGCTGCTACATTCTCGATGCGCAATTCTGCGAGATAAAGTTCAAAGTCAAAACTGTTTTTTCCATCAACGTAGTATCGCGTGTATTCGAATCAATGTCAAGATCCATGCATCTTACAGACGGAGTGACTTACGTTCTAGAACGTTCGGATGAATCTTAGCCCTCCTCCGACGAAGTTGCGTCGCACGCTTACGTATATCCTACGAGTAATTTGACACCTCGGAGGTTGAGGGATTGCATTCTTGACGCGTGACTCTGCGAGGTCCGTTTCGACCTGCGCGAAACTGGGGTTTGGGGGATTCGCGAAGCTTCTTCGTGGTATGAGGAGGCTGCGAGATAACGTTCGATGTCAAGTAGGCTACTGTACGAAACCTGCATGGGAGGGCATCGTTTCCTGGAATGAACCTCGTAATTTTGACAGATAACGTTCGAGGTCAAACCGGCTGAGGGCTGCCGTCCGAAACCTGCACGAACTTGCACGGGGATGGGAAGGGTTCATCGAAGCTTCTAAAAAGCCCCCCCCGGGTGAGGGTCAAGGGGCTCTATCAAAACGTCACGCGAGAGGACCATTGGCTCTGGGAGCGATCCTTCGCGACTTAGCATGGACACGAACCGTCGAAGCTTCTAGAAGGTTCTCGATCATGTGTGATTCCTAGAATCGAGCGCAAAATTCCCGGAATGTGACGCAAAATTCCTAGAATCACCCATAAATTCCTAGAAAATAGGGGTCTCGGTGACATCACTTCCGGAAATCGTAGAGTTCACGACGGCAACTTAGCACGGACATGCACCTTTGAAGGTTCTAGAGTGTCGGTATATGTCGGTTACAGGAATCCTGGTCCAGAACTCCCCAACTAATACTACTAAAGGTAGCGATTTTAATATCACCTTGAACTTCAATCATCAAAGTGATGGATAGTCCATTTACAACAATTTCATATCAGCGTTAAATTTTTAACTGTTAACTTCAACTACTCAATAAAAATAAGAATTTGTGAGTACATTATCATAAATTTATGATTGTAAAAATAGAATTGTAAATAATAATTCATGAATTTAAATGTAGATATGTATTGTGACGTTAATTCGGAACAGACGGAACTATACCAAGATAGGCCGCAAATTTCGATACTCCCTACTTTTCCCTGGGATCCAGGAATTTGGAATACTGAAGGGGTATATGATATTGGGCGCCAGGCACACCTTTGTGCCACGAAACGGTAAAGGAAAAGTCCTAGGAAAAGAAGGGAACTATCCAGACTAGCTAGGTCGCAACGAGATAGTAGAAGGGCGGGGAACTTATAGAGGGTACGATGAATAAAGATTGAGAACTTCCGGGTTTATCAGTAACAAAAATAACAATTGGCCCTTTATTTTGGGACTTAAAAGAATCAATGGTGATAACAGGGTAACAAAATAAATTAGTAGTTTCAATATGAATAACAAGAAAGCCACGCTGTACGGGATTCCTTAAGGGACGCGTGGATAAACGGCAATTTACGATATTCAAAGTTCGGTATCCAGAATTAATCCGCTGCCGGTACCGAGTTACGTGTACAAAGGTCGATACTACCTACCCCCTGAGACGTAGTTGCTAAACACACCATTCTGGCGAATAGCGGCACGGATCGGTTCGAGTGGCAGAATTAACAAGAATTATGAAATGTATTGAAGATGGAAAATAAAGATTCACACAAAATAAATAATATACGAATTAGGATACAAACTTCTAGAGACAAGAAGAAAGATATTTACAGATGCACAGAAATGATAATTAATTGTAGAGAATATCGATGTCTTATTTAATATTGTAGGCTCTTCAAAATTAGGCCTTGCTAACAATGGCTACGTCCTATGGGTGGAATCACGGCAAGCGTGATACACAGATTCTCTACAATTCTCCAGGGTCACCAAGAGTAACACAATAGTTGAATTATACATTAGACAATAAATTATTATAAATAGGAAGTTCAAGCGGTAGGCACGGAATCTTTTCCTTCTGTACGTTACGCGATCGTCTCCTAGGCCGAAACCGGGAGGAAAGTAACAACGAGATACAAATTTGCAATTAAACGATAATTGCTCCGACGGAAAAGATTTCGTCCTCTCGATGACGAGACGCTTACCGTGAACGATACAAAAAAGCTGCTACGGTACAACTATTATATCGAGACCACGGCAAACTAATAGAGAATGACGATCCTCGGGAGTTCTTAGGAACTCGGGGCCAGCGCTAGCTCCGTCATCCCCGCCGGGCCCTCCTGGGCTAATCGTCATCGTCGAAGGTACTCGCCAATATTGTAGGCCCTTGCGCTAATTTCAAAATATGCTATCGGACTCAAACTCATCTTACGATAGTTTTATCGATAATTTTTATCAACTTAACCCTACGAGAAGGACGCGGAACGATATTACGTCTATAACCGGAGCCTCCTTGTAAACGATACGATTCTATTTTCTGGAGGACGGTTCCGCTAGTTAATTCTTAATCCTCGTCCTTGCGACGGATCCTGTTCGCGGGACTCGGGACTTTTCGGGATGTCACAACTCGTTGCCGTGGCTAGGGTTGTCCGGATACTTCGTCCGAAGTTGATTCTCGTCTGGACTCTTGTCGGGACGGATAGGTGGTGGAGGGTAGCGACCCCTCGCACCTGGACTGCTTCCAGAGCCTTCCATCCTCTTCGGTACTGGTGGCGATTTCCTTCTAGCGAGGCTGCGACGGATGGTCTGTCTAGGCGTGGCTGCTCTTTACTCCCTCGGCGAAAGGTTGATGGTGGTGGTGGCCGGATACGAAACGCATGAAATAGTTGTCCGGAACAAAAAAATAATTAATCTTATGTAACCCTAATATAAACTTGGACCCTGGAGTTCTTGGCCGGTACTTTTCGCGACTCTTCGGAGGGACGGTAATGCGTCCCGTATTTATAGCACGCTAGTTCTATACTCGGGACTTTGTAACGTGGATTTTAACGCCACAGTATATAGTATTAAAATTTTGTATATAGCGGGCAAAATGTCGTTCTTGCGCAAGAAGGTGGAGCCAGCAGGTGATTGCATATGTAGCAACATGTAAAGCAATACTCAGTCTTCTGAATATCGTCTTCCCCGTAAATTTTTTAATTTTGAAGCAGTGACGATTTCTCGTAGTACACGCGATTTATTTTCTGATAGATTTGCCGATTTTAGGTAGCGATTCAAAGATTCTCCGCTGTTTGTCATTTTTTTTTTGTCACTCATCGATTTTCTATTGAAGTTTGCCGAATTTACATTTGACGCGATTACATTCGTAGCTTCTCGAAAAGTTCGATATTTTTGCAGTTTTTATACGAGTTTCTTATCGTTGGAGGGTGCTGTCAGATGAATTCGTTTTGTGACAGTACCATGCTTTTCGACTTTTCGAAATTTTGCAATTGTCGATTTTCGTACTATTCAACAAGATGAGCAAACTGATTTAGTGCAAAGCAGTGATCATCCAACATGTCGCCATGTGCCGCTCGGATCTTGATAGACAATACTATTAATATTTAGATTTTGTTCATCGAAAAACTTTGTCCCAGTGCAAATATTGGATCCACTTAGCGACACTAATAGCTCTTCGAGTTTTCCGATCGATTGTATTGAGTTAATATCAATTTTAAGATCCTTTTCCTTGATCGGTTTGCTCAAGACATTGATTTGAAATGACAAGTCAGCTTTGAGTATTACTTCTTTCAAAATGTAAGAAGTGATCAATTTGTCTCTGATCTTGACACATTTGCTGACAGAGTATACTATTAAGGTAATATTTTCATAAGTCTTTTCATTTGCTTATTCCAACCGGGCGGGCGGCATTGATATTTCCGATGTGATAATCTCTTGAAACGTTACTGAAGCTATTGATCCAGTGAAATTGCCTGAATCCAGATCTTGTGATACAGCATCGATAATGTCTTTAGAGTCCTCCGTACTTTCTATAGGTTGATTTTGTTTCCGCACCTATTCGGATTGCGAAGTACATACTGTAGACCCTCTGTATGCTACAGCTCGTATTCAGAACTCGCTCTTAAGATCATTAACAGAGTCACTATCAGTTAAAAGTGACTGCGCCGAGTTGTTAATGACCACATTCAGAACTCGCTTTTATGCCCGTTTTAACTAGCGGTGCGCTAACAGGGAAGCAGCGTGTTGTAACATGTACTTCCAACGGGGTTCGGAATCATTCGGGAAGACTTGGGCATATGTGATTATATCTGGGAGTATTTGGTGGCATTCGGAAAACGCGAACTTCATATTTGGTGGAAACTGCAACCATATTTTAAATTCGAAATTCAAGAATTCCCTTTCTTAAAGGCAAGCTATTAATAGTCTGTTAATACGTTGAAACTATTATAAGACAGGCATGACATGACAATGACAAAAATAAATGGTTGTAGATCATCATGAAATGAAAGGCGAATTTCACCCTCGAAGAAAAAGCATTAGTCGTACAATTTGTAAGCGACAATTGTGATATACTAGGGAGTAAAACAAATAATGCTAGATTGCAAAAGAGTAGAAGAGACAAATAAATGAAACTAACAGAGGAACTAGCAGTGACTAGAATTAAGAGGGAATGGAAAGATATAAGAGGTGCATAGCAGCGGTGGAATCTCGCAGCAAAGAAGACTATTTCTTGCGATCACAAGCGTGCGAGTGGTACAGGTGGAGGTCCTGCCCTCTCAAAACCTTCCGGACTCAATTTAAAAATCAGTGAAACTTGTCTGGAAAATTTTGTGGAGGATGAAGTCCCCACAAATCTGATAGCCTCTGAGCATTGAACACGGCCGAAACGCCTAAGGATGACGTCACATGCGAAACGGATCACGTCTGTATCGAAAAACTTGCGGATTTCTTACTCTCATTTCATTAACATCGCGGACTTCGTCCACCTCGGTAATAGCCTTCATCTCTTCCACCATATTTGAACGACCTCTCACTTTAAACGTGCCCCTACCCACATCTCCGAACAGGTCGCTGTTAGTCCCAAGATGGCGCTTAATATTGCACTTTTAAATGCTTAAGGTATCATCACAGTGTACAGTTTTCAAAAAATTGATTTTTTTTCGCATTATCCGATAGTATACACGGTTATAAACATTTTGTCCAATTTCTATGTCGAAATCCGAATTATTTCGGTCGCTACAGCCTTTCTTAGAAAAAGGGATTGGAGGATCAGACCTGGCGCACTCCGAACTTTAAACGCGTTTTTCTCGGAATGGTGTTGTTCAAAACGGTGGCCACTCTCAAAGGAAGAAATTTCAAGCTATCCATTTAAAATTTTAACAGAACATTCTTCACGTCATTTCCTATGTTGCTATGGAAGCTTTTTTATTTTTTTTTAAATCTTCCTATTTTTGTTTATGAAAAACTGTCGAATGAAAAGGCTAAATTTTATACGTTTTGTTCAAACTGACGCCATTTTTTCAAATTTCACTGAAAACAAAAAAGCCTCCATAGGAATACAGCAGCTTTCCTACAGATTTATAAACCATTTGAAATTTTTGTTTGTGGTAAAATTTGCGCCCGCAATCCTGGCCACCATGGGACACAATTTTTTTTCCATTCAATTTTCCACAAATAAAAATAACGTTAAACAATACATAAAAAAAATTTTTTAAACTCATTTTGCATACTTCACAGGTGCTTCAATTTGTAAAAAAAAATTAGACCGATTACCTTATTCCATTCACCTAAGAAAAAATCGCGAAAATTGGCTATTTTTCGGGCGGTCACATTGTGATGATCCCTTAAAAGCGGTTCTGAATAGGTTTTTTTTATAATACAGTGAACTCTCTGTAAGATAGCGCACTCGGGGTTTCGGAAGCACAGACCACTTATTGGAGACACGGCACTCCCGTGCTTTAGACCAGAGATGAGTGGGAAGATGCACAACGCTCCGGTTTCAGGCGATACCAAAAGCATGGCGCTAAATCGTAGCGGCGAGTCCGGGAGTAGGATTTCGTGACCATCGCTTCTGTCGATGTTACAGATTTCGCGTAGCCGCGCGGGTCATGATCATCGTTCCAGCCGATATTGCAGTCAGCGAAAATGAATGGATTGCTCGGTGGTGGGGAAAAAGTTGCCGCTCCTCACAAACCGTTCTTGACAAACAGGCGGAACAGCAAGGTCTTCCGTCCAACCGAACCCTAAACGTTTGTATGGACGTAATGCGCAAATAAATGTGTATATTCAAATAAATTTCAAAGTTATAAAAAATGTATAGAAATATTGGTTTTCACTCTTTACCTCTTATCATACCGAAAATGAACATTAAAAAATGAATGGCGAAATTCGTTGGTAAATGAAACGACCGACAACAGTTCAAAGAGAAATTTTGAAATATCATAAATAAATATCTATAGAAAATTTAATTTATGTCGTTGTTTATGCCTTTATTGTAATAAGATAAATAAATTAATTGGATACACTCTTTATTCTGTTAATCCTATTTGCAAAAGCACATTTTTTTTTTGTAAAAACAAAGTGCTCTCCATAGAGGGGTCTCGAACCATGGACCTCCCGATTCGTAACCGGGTGCACTAGCCACACGCCAAAAACACATGCATGTTTTACTTGTTTCGGAAGTTGTATTTCTAGAATTTCATCGTTTATTCAACTGCTTACTATTAACGTTTCGCTTACTTTACATATAAGCAGAATAATATGAAGATGCACACCAGTTAAGAACTTTCGCGCCATCCTTCTCCACGTGGACGAACAAAAAAGAATAAAATAAACTTTGGGAAACCTACAAAGGTTAAAAGAGAGGAACCTTGACAGGTTATTGACTCAGCTACGATGTTCGTTTAATACTAAATTAAATTTATTATAGATATTTATCTATGATATTTCAAAATTTCTCTTTGAACTGTTCTCGGTCGTTTCATTTACCAACGAATTTCGCCATTCATTTTTTAATGTTCATTTTCGGCATGATAAGAGGTAATGAGTGAAAACCAATATTTCTATGCATTTTTTATAACTTTCAAATTTATTTGAATATACACATTTGTTAGCGCATTACGTCCATACAAATGGTTAGGGTTCGGTTGGATGGAAGACCTTGCTGCCCCGCCTGTTTGTCAAGAACGGTTTGTGAGGGGCGGCAACTTTTTCCCCACCACCGAGCAATCCATTCATTTTCGCTGACTGCAATGTCGGCTGGAACGATGATCATGACCCGCGCGGCTACGCGAAATCTATAACATCGACAGAGGCGATGATCATGAAATCCTACTCCCAGACTCGCCGCTACGATTTAGCGCCATGCTTTTGGTATCGCCTAAAACTGGAGCGTTGTGCATCTCCCCACTCATCTCTGGTTTTTTTAATGCCAGAGGATGCTCTATCTCGTACCATAATTAGAAATATGAATTTCCTTCCGATATTACTAGTTCTCGCACTTTTCAAATAGTCCCAAAATGCACTATTTCACTCCAACCCCTGCCGTTCAACCATTTTGTATCCGATCGGGACAAAACCTTAACTATTCGATCGGGAAGGAAATTTCTTAAAATATGTCTTTGGTTGTTTTTTGGAAATCGGTCATAGTTTTGCAGAAATACACAAAAATTTAAGTGTTCCACTTCAATTGCACATTACTCTACTTACTGTTTAAACATGTGTTAACAAGTTTTAACAGGCAAACTAGCTGACAACAATCAGGGGGCGGGTTGTACACTACCCACGAGTACGCTGTTTCTGTTACAAAGCACAAAATAGGTTAATGTATTTTTGGGAATTGCGGTAAAATATTTAATTAAATAATCCTTGGAGCGTTCGTACATTCTCATTGCATTTTGAAACGAATAATACATGCTAGTAATACGTTTTTGTCATACAAAGATTGCCGCAGCCCGGCCTTAATACAACAGTGGCGCGCTCAGATTTCCGCTGTTGTCACCAGTATCGGACCGTTCACCTGAGCGTCAACCACGGCAGCGTGTTCTTCCACTTGTCAAATCCTCTGAATAATTCGGACTTTTCTGTTATCAATAATGGTAGTGCTACGAGGCTCACTTATTTAGTGCTTAATTCCAGTGTCCCTAGTATTATTGTGGTTTCTTCCGGACATTCTTCTATCATTACAATAAGAAATATGGACGATCCAGCCGATAGTGATCATCTTCCTATTTTAATTTTGGTGAACTCATTCTACATTGTTCCCTCTCCTGGCGGGCCCAGGTTGAGTTTGGATGACGTTGACTGGAATAAATATGGACAATGGACTAGGCTCATTTGACTGAATATAGACCTCTCGAATAATAACCTTGAGGAGGAATGTAGGCAGTTCACAAATCAACTATTTGATTCTGTCGAATGATCCGATGCTCGAATGGCGGGTGGCAGTTTACGGAATCTCACAACTCCTCCGGCTCCGGCTCCGTGGTGTGTAACTCGGAATGTCGAAAAGTGCTTGCTGTGAGGAAGGCAACTTTTGCTAGAATTAAGCCTCATCCTATTTCATAAAATCTGGAAGTATATAAAATCAAATTAACGAACTTCAGGGAGATATTTTACAAAGAAAAGCGGGGTAGGATAGGTAGAATGGATTCCTAATGTCTTCTGTTAGGCTGCAAAACTGAGACTAACTCCCGGCCCTTGCAACGGCCTGCTCGCTGCCTTGTTCCCAGGCTGAGCCGGGCGTTACGAGAGGATTTCAAGAATGTTGAATTGACAGTCTCACGAATAGTCCGCGTCCGAAGTCCACCACATGTACGGGTGTCGGGTGATCTCGTACGTGACGGAATTCGTCCACTAAGATCGTCACTGGTAGGTCCATCAGAAAGAGAAAAGTGAAAGGGGTGCTAGGTGCACGTGAGACGCCCCGATTGCGAGTTCCGAGTATCTCAAAGACTCGTATCTGGGGCAATCAAGAACGACGAGGGGCGTCTGGGTGCATGTGACACGCCCCGGAGGCGAGTATCCGAGATACTCAGAACTCGCAATCGGGACGTAACATAGGTTCCAAGCTGATTGCTCTTTCATACTGCATTTTAAAACTATTTGAAAGAATTATTAACTAAAACAGGATGGTGGATTGAGAACAATAAGATTATCCCTAACATTCAATTCGGCTTCGGCAAGGGCAGAGAATGATCGGATAATTTGTCCATCCTATGCTCGGATATATATCTTACCTTTGCAAGAGGAGAAGCTCTTGACGCGGTTTTCTTGGACTTGGTGGGAGCTTATGATAATTTCCTCCCTCACATCCTTGTCCGGGAACTGATCGACATTGGTCTTCCTTCTAATATCGTGTCTTGCATCGCTTTAAAACTCACCACACGCGCTGCACATTTTGAATATGGGTCATCTCTTATTGGATCTAGAGTAACGGAAGTAGGTTTACCCCAAGGGACAGTCCTTATCTCTCTGTTATTTAACATATATATTCGGAATATTTTGTCGCATGTGGGTCCCCATTGTCGTGCTTTGCTGTATGCAGATAATATAATTATATATTTCTCTTATAAAGATCTATCATATATATCTTCAATTTTCAACTCTGCTCTTGAGTCATCGGTATTGTGGTTAAAAGATATTGGCCTTTCCATTTCCTCTAGGAAATCCCAATTTATCATTTTTTTTTTGCGGAAATGAGAAGACTGCTGCAGTCATTCGGTCCTCATTGACAATCATCTGATTCATTGGTTTATAGTAGCCAAATTCTTTCATTCCATCCATTAGGTGTCTGGTTTAACCACAAATTAAGATGACTCAACTCAGGTTGAGGTCTCCCTCTATGAAGGGCCCTCAACTTTTTTGCGGAACCCTTATTTTCAATCGCATTTCATAGAGAGTTTTTACTGTGCTCTCAATTAAGGTAAAGTTTTTTAGGGAGTTTCTTTAGATTTATGTGGTCATCCGCGTAATTGACTGTGCGCAGTACAATCATAGGTACGTACATAATCAATGAATGAAGTTAATAAAATTGAACAAAATGATAAGTGAACGTACGTTGTACTTATTTCTAGTTGTTGAAAGTTTATCATGCATTGTGAACATGGTAACAACACATCAGTTACAGTGATTTTATTAAAATGGTATTTTTTTTGAAAATTTATCATCGTCATAACACTCCAAAGGATTTTCATGATCTCGGATGTAGCGCTTTTTAAGACAATGTTATTGATCGTGTTCATAAAACACATCGAATTCCTCCATTTCTTTAGAACTTGTGACATGAATAATTAAAAAATCACGACATAAACAGCCCACTCACAAGCAGCGAAGAAAAAGGTTTTCGTATAACTTCAAACTTTCTGCAGCGTATAAACAAATTAATGGTGGTGGTGTAATGCCATTGTGAATCTAATTCATTTTCGACAGTTAGAGGTGTTGCAGGTCAAAAGATCACCCTTGAGGGACCCAGAGACTGTCCTTAAGGGAAGAAGCCAATTGAGGGCATCATGAGCCCTCAGTTTCGACTATGAAACGCATCCGTGACATAAGTGAGCCAATGAGGGCCTTCCCTTGAGAGACGACTATGAATACAGGCTTAGGCACGGTGACCAGTTACAAGAATGCAAGCTCCTGCCTATATAACAGCTCAGAGCAATCTATTCGACTGCGAATCGGGACGAACATACTGATCCTGAGACTCGCGTAGTTTCTTTTCAGTTGACTTGATACGTCAGTCAAACAGTTCTAGTCTTATATAATGTGACGTAAGATAGATCTCGCCTCGGGCCCCACGTTGGGCGCCAAATTTTGTCACGTATGACACAAATGATTTCCAAACCCCATCACAGAAATTAACCTACTCAATCGATGGGCAATATATCTTACGTCATCAAAAACGACCCGCAATGATCCTCTCTCTCTACCTCCTATCACCAACACGAAAGAACGGGTTGGGCGCCAGGTATCCCTCGCGGGAGTACCACGAGTGCAACGCACTCTCTTTGTCACTAAATACTTTACCCAATTCGGAAAAGGCCGGGTTACACTAAAATTAAACACGAATACTACGGAAGCGAGGACCACGCCAACAACCTAAGATGGGTCTCTCGTTCACAAAATTATCACTAAGAAACTAAGGGATCCGGGTGCGACGCCAACGGTCCTAAGACGTGCCACCCGTTCACAAAGTCACTAAACCTAATCTTACTACGAGATGCGCCAAGGGACAACGGCCGATCCGTAAGATATCCACTAAGCAGCGGAGGAGAGAGAGTCGTTAAACAGTAATGCACCAATTGCCCTGTCCGGTGGCTAGCTAGTCGGAAGCGTCGTGGCGTTCAGGCAGGGAACAGAGGAATAGAAGTATAAAGCAGGAAAAGCACTATTTTAGTTTAACGTACCAGAGCTATATTTTTATCACAATAAATCCAAAAGTCATTAGAAAAGATAGCCCAAAAGACAATTCACATAAGCCAAAGACATGTGGCAAGAAAAAGCATCAACCAAGAGCGGTGCAAAGCGAATCAATCCAAAGTAACAAAAGTCTTATGGTAACAGCTAGCTAGTCGGAAGCGTCGTGGCGTTCAGGCAGGGAACAGAGGAATAGAAGTATAAAGCAGGAAAAGCACTATTTTAGTTTAACGTACCAGAGCTATATTTTTATCACAATAAATCCAAAAGTCATTAGAAAAGATAGCCCAAAAGACAATTCACATAAGCCAAAGACATGTGGCAAGAAAAAGCATCAACCAAGAGCGGTGCAAAGCGAATCAATCCAAAGTAACAAAAGTCTTATGGTAACATAACAAAGCCAAGAAAAAGATTCTATATAAACCAAAGAGAAGTTAATTTAAGGAAAGTACTATAATATACATGCGTAAAGAAAAACGTAAGTATAGATAAGCAAGCAATAGAATGAGTATTAATCGGAGAAACATAAGCAAGAAAATCTACCAATTATATCGGTTGAATGTCGAAAGGGTGACTTTATATAATTCAACAAACGCAAAGTCTACGGATTCTAAAGGTACAAGATTCGCCAAACTAAATAATACGCTCTAATGAATTTACTGAAATGCGGAAAGATTACAATAAAGAATGGACTTAAACTAACGCGGAAAGATAAACGCAAAAGACGCTAAAAATGCGGAACGATTCCACGAATATCAATCGGACATATAATATTAGACGATAGTCTCAGAAATCAGATAGAATAAGGTATTAGAAGGCGTACAGCGATCCACTGCGCTTTGCATAGAGTAGCACGGCGGCTATCGCGCGGTAGACTGCGCATGCGTGAAATTCGAGCTCGGCGCGTTAGTAGGCGCGGGCGTAGCGTGTATTCGCGTTGAGGCTCGTGACGCGCTCGCGGCACAGGGCCGTTCCTAGCAATTCGACTTTAGAATACTTTTTGGAGACTAAACAGAGGGCTCTGATATTTTCACAAATGGCGCGAGATTATTAGGACGGATCACGAACGTAGGCAGGTCCCACGAATAAATAAGAATCACGAACAAAGGTTCCGGCGAAATCGCGACTACAATTCTCTAGATTTTAACAAAGCTTCACGCGAATAGGAAAGAGTCAATTGCGGCACCCAGAGATTCGAAAAGTAACAGAAAAGCACGCGACAAATACAAAATACAGAATAGATAACACCAAGAAATCACATAAATAGCGAGATCATACAATATAATGATTATAACTAAAAGCATCCTATAGTTGCCAGTTTTAACGCTTTTTGATACTATTAATTTACTTGAGAATACTAATCGTGGCTATTAATTGGCCATGTTCAGAAGGACTGGCGAAAACACACGCGGTCGCCGCGAGGATCGAGCGTGCATCTCGCGAACAAAGGGTTTCTACGATTCTATTAGGCCAGAGTACCAAAGAAAGAAAAGAAAAAGAAAGCAAGCAGTATGCAAATAAAACCAAGCAAAGAAACATTAAAGCGGACGACAGGCGGGGTACTTAATACTAAGGAATCTGTGCGCCTTAACCTAGGACTGACGTTTGGAGCGTTAAACAGTTAATTCCTACATCCCTCCTCTTGCGGGTTGTTTGTGGCGTGGATTGTCAAAAATTCACGTCACAATAAGTATGAATTGATATTTTTACTCATATTACAACACACCCCAATAGTGATGGTTTACAAGGCCGTAACGAGATCTATCTTGGATTAGGGTTCAACATGTTACAAGGATATCAGTCCAGGTTATCTCAGCCTTTACGCTCTGTTCTGGAACTTATGATATCTAGTCCCACTAATGCTATCTTGGCCATAGCAGGTGAACCTCGACTCTGCTTAAGAAGGCATTTCAATATATACTAAGAACTCTCTCGGTAAGGGATCATCCATGGGAAATTGAAGTTATTAGAGGAACTAGTAGGAGGTTTAAACATACACAAGCACTCATCTTTCATCCTCTCGAGCCGATATCAAGCAAACGATATCAAGGTAAAGGCTTTAAGCATCCTCTTTCCGTATGCTTCACCATTCCTCTGGCAGCTCGGTTCCTGTAAACAAATGTGAACCTTGAATTTGGCACATCATTGAGTGGAGCGGAGGCTTCTAATAACTCACTGTCTTTCTACATATATAAAGAATTTTGTAACTGGGTATCTGTCTATACCGATGGGTCGCGTTGTACCTCACCTGAGAGATGTGCGGCAGCAATCTTCATCAGGAATCAAGGAATTGGTAGGAAACTTAGATACAGCAATAAACCTTCGATTTCTTTTGCTGAAGCGTCAGCTCTTCTTGCGGCCTTGAAACTAATTAAAAATAAAAATATAAAGAAAGGGAATATCAAAGTATCTATGGTAATGAGGTGGCGGATATAAAAACCAAAAAGGCCCTTAATAATGCCTCTATCAATATCAAAGTGATGTGGTCGGACCTGGCAGTTCACTGCAAAAGCAATCTAAAAGCCAAGGGATATGATTACCTTCTTGAGCACGCGCAATACAAGGGGACAAATTTTTTAAAGTAGACCCCACCTCCCCCGCCCCCTGCTTATGCTCCCCTTGCTTTTTGAAGCTGGCATGGGAAAGAGAGGACATTGTGAGTATTAATAGATGGCGTACAAATCATATCAAATCATTTGCGCACAAATGCTTACCTTTGTAGAATTAGTGCATCCTCGTCAAAGGCTGTCAATGCAAAGCTTTCTTCCAAGACCTGAATAATGTTTTTTGGGCGTGCCCTCTTAAGGCCATTCAACAATGCAACGGGACACGGAAAACGTAACGCGGCGCGGTATTCTTTTGCATTTTTGCAAAATTCCATTGGATCCTCCAATTAAAAAGGGGAAAATCGTTTACTAAATCTCTACGATTTTGGCTACGTCTCGGACATAGCAACGATACGGAAGAAAGTTGCTAGGGTTATCACATAATCAAGAGACTCGGTCGAGTCTCGCGCCAAGTATAGGCAACCCGCGGTACGGAGCACGGCCCGCCGAGACTCTTTACTCGAAGCATCTCTTGTACCTGTATTTCGACTCAAATATCTTATGACCGGCTGTATGTGAAAAAAATTTATTGACACATTCACTCTAGGAATCAAGGGTTCTGAATTGATTGCCACCAAATTCAATACGATTAGTGTACAAGATCAGGACGTATTCACATGGCGAGCGAGATGATTTTATTTCAGGTCCGTCGTCGTCGTCCTCGTCGTCGTCCTCGTCGTCGTCGTCATCGTCGTCGTCCTCGTCGTCGTCCTCGTCGTCGTCCTCGTCGACGTCGTCTTCGCACGTACATCGCATTTTTTACACAACAGATGGCGCTGACTGCTTTGCCTTCTTTACCTATTTGTACTCTGTATGGTGTTAGTAATTTACGAATACACAACACAATCAAATACACTTTATACGTGAAGCTACCGTTCATACCGAATTTGCAGTTGGTATAAGGGTGCTTTCACAACAGTATAGAATTATTAAGTTTTTAATACCATTCATGTGGAGCGCGCGTGTATGGGTGTATGTATATGTGTGCTTCGGCATAGTTCCTCGTATTTTCGGTGACAGTTTTTAGAGATACAGGATGTTCAGGTGTACCTCTCCGTAGTTTTCTGTATCTAGGTGGCAGACGTGGAAGTCCAGGGTGTCCAGATATTCCGATCCGTAGTTTTCTGTATCTAGGTGTCGCATGTGGAAGTTCAGGGTGTCGAGGTGTTCCGCTCAGTAGTTTCTTGTATCTAGGTGTCGGACGTAGAAGTCCAGAAAAGTGTGCAACAAGCTTTGGCGCTTCGCTCAAACTATAGTATCCTCTCTGATGTTCGCACGGTCTGATGTACGTAAATAATCCAGCACACTCTCCTCTCTGACGTTTACCACACGGCTTCAACAAGCTGGACACCATTAACGACGCTTATATGCATTGAAGATTACATTTTCTTTAAAAATTTGTATATGTTTTTATGCATTTCTAGAAAAAGGGACTTACAAATTAAATTTATATCCCATTAAACATTTTCGACAACGTAATATATTTTTCTGATTAGCGACATCATTATGCATTTACATTTTATATCTGTGACAATATAGATTTCAGTGCTTAGAGCTTCTATGTCCCGTTGAACAACAAAAACTTGTGATATCCCCCAAAAAATACTTACGTGTAAAAAACTACGCTAAGTACAGGAGTGCTGTGTATTCCTCTAATAAAAAGTATTGATAGCAGATTATTGAGGCCAAGTACATAAGTTGCTACATGTTTGCCTATTATATGATCTAGCACTGGACCATCATTTTAATTGTATTTTCAAAATTTCCTATAACATTTTCACTACTCTTTTACATTACTACTGCTTCCCGTAGTGGATTATGATTTAATGGTTATTTAATAATTAATAAATCTTTAGCTGATTCCTTATCGAGTGCTACTTCGCGGTTCCGTGCATTTCTTGACGAAGAAAACTAGAGCTGCTGAGTTATTATCGTCAGAGAAGGTGGTACTCAAGTTTGGCGACTTAGAAGAGATTCCAAGATCGGTTTTTACTGGAAGCATAGTCGATAGACAGTGACTCTGATACGTTTCACCTTCGAGAAAATCTTATCTATTCCGCAATTGTGATCGCTGCTTCCGGAGTACTCTTCTTCGCACTTTGAATGCCGGTGTCTTCGCTTTCATCGATCGAATCCGAGCTGATTTTTCACATCATTCCACGTGTTTGGAAAAATGCGATCCCGAACTCAAATTGTACTCTTTGTATATATTTTGAACGTATCGTTCGCCGATATTTTTTTGGGCGACCGCAGCAACATACCTAAAGTCAGCCAATTCCGAAAAACTATAACAGTTGGATTTTAAAGCTTTCCTGGACATGATGCTATTGAAACTCTCATTAGCTCGCCTTGATGCTCCAGTCGAGAATTTCTCTGCATTTGCTGCCAATTTGTAAAAAAGTTCCTTCAGCTCTTCAAACAAACGGTTATTTTCAAATCCGCCGAGGGTTGTTTGTGATTGTAATTTTTCGGATCTTTTGCATAATCGCACCAATCTCCGCAATTATCGTGCTGGTTAAAAGCGTGGAACGGAATGTTTGTTATTGCAGTGGCCAAACCATCGGGATTTCCGGGATTTTGTGAAACAGTTTGCAAATGTACGTACAAATGTTTGATAGCTTCTGACGAGAGTTCTTTGTTCGTATCAGCTTTCTTATCAATTGTGTGTAACATATATGTCACATCTCTTGAAGTATGATTTTTATCCCAGTGTTTCACGACGCGATAATGGCATACGTTTCGAACAGCGCTGATACTCGAACTATCATCATCTCCAATGAATACTGCAATTTGAACATTTTGCAATTTTAAAATCATGCTGTTAGCTGCTAACTGAGCCGCTGTATCCGCCTCCATTGCTTTGGCACTGCCATAGAGATTCAGACGACACTCGTGCGTTTCTTCTGCGTACCTTAGATTACACAAACGGCACTTCCTGTTTCGTGTTGCATAAACTAGGACCTTTCCAGTTTGCGTACCGATCAATGCACTATAGCCATTCAAACTATCATACTGGTGGCCGGGACCTCGCTTGCTCCAACCCATGTCATAAGCAACGAAGGGTCGTACTAAATCGGCCATCACATCATCCACTGGATGGTCTGTTTGATTTGAGCTTTCTGGAACCTTCTGACTGACGTTATGTTCTTCTTGCGGTAATACGATTGGAACTGCCGATTCTTCTTTACTTCTGACTAGAAACCCACTTTGAAGATCTTTGGGCCTGTATAAATATCAAAAGAAAGGAATACTATGGATTGGAAATGGATTGAAAAATATATATATATAAATATATTTTCCCTCATGCGCAATAGGGAGCCTGGTGGGGGACTACCCGTGTTCGGGCGCACGCTCTTGTTCTCTCTCTCTCTCTCTCTCTCTCTCGTAGACTAACGCTCTATGACGAGGATAGTGGGTGCCCCCATAAGAAACGAGAAGGAGCTACGCGACTTTCAGTAGTTGGAATGAGATAGACTTTTTGGTTGCCCATCCTCGTCACTCAGCGTTAGTAAGACAAAGCCAGATAGATACGACGTTGTGTCTAGGAACAAGTGTCCAGCGTCTCAGCGGATTAGGTGCAACATAGTGTCGAGGAATAGGTTTCAGCTTCCGAACGCAGTGCGCTGAGGTAAGAAATGAGACTGGGCGGTGACTGGCGTCTTACCTGGATACGTGCGTGCAACTCAGCGAGCGCTATGGTGCGAAGGAGAAGCCAAAGCGTCCTACGGTGCGTCCTTTTCGCACAGCATGAGTGGGAGCGAGAAGGCAATAGGTTCCTTAGTCGCATCTATCCACAATGCGTTGAGAAGCTCGACGCTTATTCCTAGACACCACGTTGCAGCTATCTTATTAATGTTGTGTGACGATGATGGGCAACCAAAAACTCTATCTCATTACCACTACCGAAAGTTGCGTAGCTCCTTCTCGTTTCTTATCTGGGTACTAACTGTGCCCGTCATAGAGCGTTAGTCTGAGAGAGAGAGAGTAAGAGCGTGCGCCCGGACAAGAGCAGTCCTCCATTAAGCTCCCTGTTGCGCATGAGGCCCTTGTTGGCGTCTCGCTTACACTCGTGGTGTGCAACAAAGATGCACCGAGCGAACCTCTGGCGTCTCGCTCCCACCGTAGTGCTTTCTGCGTTGCACGCACAAGCCGAAATACGTGAGCAGGCGCTGCCCAATCTCCCCTCTTACCTCACCGCACGACGTCCACCGTTGACACCATTATTGCGGTCGAGTGTACAATTAACAAAGTAGGATTCAGATTTTTATACATATGTGTGATATCGCACTAGTGCGATAAAGTAAAATTAGGTGGATTTGCGCATGCGCAGCATTTTTATCGCATCCTTAGTTATAAAGCGCCACTTACGCCACACTTTGGAGGCACGAAAAGTAGCGTTTTTCATGCATGAGTTACAAAAATATTATTTCCTATTATAACCTTACAAATCAACATAATTCCAATCATATACAGCCCCTATTTTATTATATAATAAAGATATATACTTTATTTTCATGTAAACGGCCCTTAGAGAGAAGCTTCGTTTTTTGTTAATTATTCATCTATCTACTTAAAAAACTGTAATTGATGTGTATTTCATGAGTGTAGGTTGCTTAAGTAACAAAATAACACTAAATACGTATTTATTGTGCACCTAATAAATTATTTTGTTGTAACAGCTCGTGATATTCATAGTTCCAAGAAACATGCATATGAAATTAAATATCATCCTGATATATTGAATGATTACTTCTTAGAGTCGCTACTATCCTTAAAGGTCCACAATGAAACAGTAGATAGGCTTAGACAAGATAAATTCGGCAACGCAGGTCAATTTTCGTTTTAACCCATTAACGCCGAGGTGATCAGAATTTTTACTAACTTTTCAACGTGTTTATTTATTATGTTATCGGACCAAAAAACTAATGCAATAACTCTATTCCTACGCGGAATTTGATGCTCTTTCAGAATCTGAGCTCAAAATTTCGATTAGACACCGAGAAAAAAAAATATGGCCGATTTAAACGTGAAAAACGTGAAAATTTTCGACAAAAACATTTTTTCGCATTTTTTTTCATAATGATAACGCAAAGGTATTAACTTTTTACTATGATCAGAGGTGATCATGGCACTCGAACATTAAGAGGAATTTTTTTCAGAAAAATTCATCAATGCGTTTTTTCAAAATGGCGGCGAGAATGAAAAAATTGTAAAAAAATCTTAATCTTTTGTTTTCTTAAAAACTATAAACTTTTTAAAAAAATTTCTAAGAACAAAAATGTCTTAAAATTAGTCAAATAACACTGTTAAATTTTTTCAGAATTTTTGGAGACAATTTTTGATTTTTGAAAATTTCAAAAAATCCAATTTTTCAAAAATACCTAAAAAATTTTTGAAAAAATTTGAGAGGATTCCTTGACTACTTCCTTGCTGATTCTGTACATATACATTGTTTTTTTCTACTCTTAGCATTACCCAGAGACAACGGCGTGGACGTGGTAGAACTTTGTCTCCTTTGGGGTGCTTTTTTTTTCGTGAGTCCCCTTGCCTCTCACTTTAAACTTTCTTTTATCAGGGCTTTTTTGCCCAACAATTATTGCATATATATAGATTGCATTTTTTAGGTATTTTTGAAAAATTGGATTTTTTGAAATTTTCAAAAATCAAAAATTGTCTCCAAAAATTCTGAAAAAATTTGAGAGTGTTATTTGACTAATTTTAAGACATTTTTGTTCTTAGAAATTTTTTTAAAAAGTTTATAGTTTTTAAGAAAACAAAAGATTAAGATTTTTATAAAATTTTTTCATTCTCGCCGCCATTTTGAAAAAACGCATTGATGAATTTTTCTGAAAAAAATTCCTCTTAATGTTCGAGTGCCATGATCACCTCTGATCATAGTAAAAAGTTGATACCTTTGCGTTATCATTGTGAAAAAAAATGCGAAAAAAAGTTTTTGTCGAAAATTTTCACGTTTTTCACGTTTAAATCGGCTATATTTTTTTTTCTCGGTGTCTAATCGAAATTTTGAGCACAGATTCTGAAAGAGCATCAAATTTCGCGTAGGAATAGTGTTATTGCATTATTTTTTTGGTCCGATAACATAATAAATAAACACGTTGAAAAGTTAGTAAAAATTCTGATCACCTCGGCGTTAATGGGTTAAAACGAAAATTGACCTGCGTTGCCGAATTTATCTTGTCTAAGCCTATCTACTGTTTCATTGTGGACCTTTAAGGATAGTAGCGACTCTAAGAAGTAATCATTCAATATATCAGGATGATATTTAATTTCATATGCATGTTTCTTGGAACTATGAATATCATAATTCCTTAAATTTTGCCATCTCTCTATATTTAAGCTGTCGTCAAATCTAAATGTAAAGTATGCTTTCCTCTCTTTGTTAATTGCAGCAGTATCGTAATTCGTATAATTTCTGTATGTTGCCCAATTCGCATCACTCCTAGATTTCAAAAAATTTGTATGCGCCTTATTTCCCAATTTTATCATTTTTTTTTTAATTGTGTCAGTGATCCATTAGTTATGCGGTTTTGTCATCCTTTTCACTAGCCCAACTTGATCAGCGACTAGTGTCATTAATTTCGTGAATTTTCGAAGTTTCTCATCAACACTTGTGCAATCACATAACTCATTCCAATTAATCTGACTAACCACATTATGAGCATATGCTGCATCAGCATTTTTGAAACTGCGTTCATATACAAAATTTCTTATGTTCTCTCTTTTTACTTACTTCTAACGTAATAAATACAACGCCATGGTCGCTACTTTCATGCGAGATCAATACATTTAATCTTGCAGCACAACATTCCTCAGTAGCCATAATAATATCCAATAAAAAATTTGTATTTCGATCGGACCTGGTCAGCTCCTTAGTTAATTTTTTCAATGATACACTGAGAGAAATAGATATTACTGAATAGTAAAAAAATAATATCCGTTAACATATTTAATACTGTTGTAAACCATAATATAAATTTGGAAACGCGCCTACCTCAGAAGCGGCGGAATGGCTACACTGCGACGCGGCACATTCCACCCGCAATATTATGGAAACAAAGGAGATACATCACCGACACCATGGCGAAATATAAAAACAATCCTTTGGTTATTGCGTCTCTACGTCGTTTACAGTTTACAGTTTATTTCTAATAGTGTATTCCAACGTAACCAATTTTGTTTCAAATAAATCTTATACTTGTTATCGAGAGTTAAGTTCAACTTTTTACTCGGGCAACGAATCTCAAAGTACCTGACTCCTGAAAATCCTTTCTGGTAGTCAAATCCGTGAATCCAGTATTTGGACTCACATCAATACTAGCAAATTGCCCTTGCTTCGCTTAGTCAAAATTAAACGGAATTCTTTAGAATTTTCTAGAACTTCGTAGATTATTCTGGAACATTATATGAAATTCCTTTCAATTTTTTGGAACTTTCTAGAACTTTCTGGGACATTTTATAGAATTCTATAGAACTTTCTGCAACTTCCGAGAACATTATATGAATTTCTATTGCATTTTCCAGATCCAGAATTTCCAGAATTTTTTGGAGCATTGTATGGAATCCTATAGAATTTTATGGAACTTCCTAGACAGCGAAGAAATGAATCAAATGAGAAGCCAGAAGTACGTTTAGCTTCACAATGCGAAAGACGCTGTATGAAAAAAAAATTTTCTCAATATCCTGAAATATCCTGAAAGGATATCCGTTCCAAAACATAAACTTATTCGATGGGGGATGGTGTGCTACCACACCATATAACCCTCATTGGGCTCCAGGGGTTGGTTGTTGGCACTACACTTTTTTTAATTATATATATTGATGTTGATGACATTGATTTAAAGTCAACGAGGAATTTTTACTCAGCTGTGTACTTTCGCGACAACCTTTCCGACGCGGAAAGCAATACTTCGGTCGCAATACTATCGACGTCAACTCTAAACAGAAACGTTTTAACGCGATCTTGTCTAATCCGATCTAGAATATTCTAGTACATTCCTACATTCGAACTTTCTTATCGGATGTTCTGCACGTGATTAGGCCAACTGTTATCTAATAGTTTCAAAAGTTTTGAGTACTAAAATCAACGAACGTGGACTATTCAATATAAAAAATCCAGTCCCCAAAAAGTTTAATTTTTCTCCCGTCTGTCCTTGTCTCTTTTCGATGTGGCCCCACGTTGGGCGCCAAAAAGTTGTGACTTATTTTACGCGATCGAGCCTCGCCGGGAGATGTGAGACTGACCGGCGCACAACTTACGCGATTCTTTCGCGTCCTAGGCAACCCAGGGCTAACATTTCCTAAACACTAACAATCCTGTTGTTGGGCGCCAGGTTCCAAACGGGAACCATGTATCAGTTCTGATCAATTCCTTCGTTCGGGCCTCCCTTGGTTAACTCAGCTACGCGGGGGCGGCAGGGATTTTCGAAACCAAGGACAGCTTTCAACAAAAATAACACATCGGCTTTTTGGGTCAACAATGACAAAATCGGTTTTTATTTCGTGCGTCAACTTCTGACGCGACTTCAGTATTCAATATTCGCGGCATAGGACATAGCAAAAATCAAACAACAGAATCAGAATCAACAAATTCGTAGCATCGTTGGCCCTTGAGGTGGTGGGATCATGCCTGGATTCTTTTCTACTTTTCGGATTTTCCCGTGTACCACTACAGTTCCCGCCGGGGACCTGACGAGGTAAAACCTACTATGTCACGATATATAACAAATGGAAACCGTCATCAACTATTATAAATAATTATAAATATAAGAAATTCTAACATCTACTATGGTTTAAGGTATTACTACGGTAAACTCAAAACCGCGTAATCGAGCTGAAATTTGTTTTACGTCTAATTTGTATAGCAGTACATCTCTCTACAAGTTTTTAACACGATTCACTCATCAGTTTCCGAGTATTTCCGAATTAAAATCAGGACTCGTAACACGTATTCCCTATACCTGGCCAATAAAACGCGCATGGTTTTTTTTATTGCTTTTGACTCGTCCGCGTAATTCCGATGAAAAACTAGTATGTGGCAAAGGAAAAAATTAGGAATTTTTTAGATTTTTAGTCAGAACTTTTTACTCATAGGATTTATTGATAGACATGAAAGAAGTTCGATATTTATTACGAAATCTCTCGTACGACGGCTAGACAAAAGAGCGTTACGGCAACATTGCGTTTGAGACTGTATTCGGTGTATATACGTATACACTACTACATCCAATGTACATTAGTGTGTGCCTATCGATGCAGGGATGGGCGTGTTGAGTGAACTGTACCAGTTCAAAAGTTGACGCTGGATTGTTCAAATCTTACATTGAAACTTTTGTTATTTTTCGGTCCGTAGTAATACCTTTAAAAAATTCAAGAGTTCGCTCACCAAATGTATTAATTATAATTGCTTACCTCGCTGTCGGATGATAAGGATGACGCCGATGATAAGAAATAAGATTAATCTCAAATAGGAAAATGAGAAAGTGTATTTATATGAACCGAGTTAACATAAGTTATCACAAATGCAAGCAAATCAAAAACTGAACAACTACTTTAATTGCCTAACAAGCGGGAAAATAAAATCAATACTGGTCAACTACTTTGGTTAGCGGATCGGTAGAGAATGAGAAAACTGATGGATCGGCGAAGAATGAGTGGAAGTCTTGGAGGATTTAGTGAATGTTAGTTAACTGGGGTGGATTTTTGGAGTAGGATTGAGGATTGTTATTATTTGTTCATCTGGAGAAATTTGTAGGTAAAGAGTATATGGTGGTTAAGGAAATTAGATCATTGGTCCTAGAAATTTTGGCGGGGAACTTTGCATGGGGGTGAAGGATTTACTGAGTCAGGATTGGCCAAGGATGATTTCCTCGGAGATGAGTAAGGAATCTAGTAGGGTTTTCAAGGAAAAGTCATAAAATCAGGAAGGTCCGTTTTCGGTGCACATGTGCACCTCAGTGAAATCACTAATGGTCAGGGCTTTTATCTAAGTATAATTTTTTAGACGTGTATCCTCTTGAAAGGTTCATCTCACTTTCCCTAAACGTGGGACCCATATGAGAGATAGCCGCTTCCAAGAGTCGCTGTGTCATAGAAACCAGACTCCGCTGGTTGGCCTTTTGATATTTAATTATCGACCGCGGATGTGGAACCTGATTTCTCACGCGGACGTAACACCATCTACTGATCCTTTAACTATCGGGAGATGCACACATTGAATCACCTTATGCTACACTCATACAACAAGTTTCGGAATGCTCATTGGTGATTCTGGCTGCTTCTTTGGAAACTCACCAACATGGAAACACATCTTTCCCCTTCTCTGAATATTAACAATTTCCCGTACCTGGTTTTTTCGGACAAGTTACTGGCATATCTTCTCATTGAAGGAGGCAGCCATAAGGAAAGGAAGGATTTTATTTGAAAACTCGATGTAAACGACAGCTTGATGGACAGAATGTTTGGTTTTTGTTGTGCATAATTGAATCACCAGCACCATTGGTCGTGTAAAACGTAAATGAACGTGTGAAAACGACGACGACGAAACTGAAATAAAATCATCTCGCTAGCCCTTTCAATACGCCCTGATCTCTTACACAAATCTCTGCGATTTTGGTGGCAATCGATTGAGAACCCTCAATTCCCATAATGAATGCATCAGTAACTTTTTCTCATATTTAGCTATTTACAATATGATATTTGATTGTAAACAAGGTGCAAGAATTGTCTCGAGTAAAGAGTCACGATAGGCTGCTGCCTGTTCAACCGGTTGTCTGTACTTCGCACGAGACTCGACCGAGTTTCTTGACTTTGCTCATTTTATTAATTTTTACAATGCTCTACTGCAACTCTTGTAAGTTGGGTGAACATATGTAATGTTATGTATGTTTTTCATAGAATAAATTTATCATAATTGATGTTACTAATATTCTTCATACAGTCTGAACCATTCATCACTATTTTCTACAGATATTGCAAAATTACCGCTAGTGCATCGATGAGAAATAGCCCAGAATTGTATTTTTGTATTATTCGGAGCCATAAAAGAGAAGACCGTTCTCGTATAAATTAGATTAAAATTTGATCCTCGAGAAAAACATAAAGTTCTAAGTTCTACTGCTTGATCCTAATTCTCAAGTTTATAATAAATACAATGCTATAATAAGTATATTTATTCTTGCAGGAATTAAAAAAAATATTACTTATCATAAATAATTGTTATCAATTGTTGCAGACATTCTGTAAAGCGTTGATCTTACTTCGGAGCAAAGGACTTCTGGAACCCACTGCCCTTTTGAACCTCTTCTTTCAATTGCTTCGTTGTCAAGACAAGGCTTTGCGACAGTTTCTCGAAACCCATATTATTACAGATATAAAAAATATAAATGCCAAACATAAAAATGCTAAAGTAAATACTGCCTTGCAGAACTTTATGTTCACTATGTTGAATGACACGAATGCCAGAGCTGCTAAAATGTCTGTTGACATCATGATAGAACTATATAACAAAAATGTGTGGAACAATGCCAAAACTGTTAATGTCATCGCAACTGGATGTTTTTCTAAAGTTACCAAGGTTATGGTAGCTAGTCTCAAATTTTTTCTTGGCACTGATTCCGAGGAAGAAGATAGTGATGACGATAGCGATGAAGAACCAAATATTAAGGAAATTATGATGGCGAATAAAGTTAATAAAAAAACAAAAAAGCGCGAAAAACAGTTGAAGAAAGTAAAACAATTATTTATCGTAAGTAATTTTCTTAGATCATGTGATGATTGATGATTTTTCCAATATGTTTGCTGTTGAGTTTTTACATTTGAAATTTTATGACCCCCAATACAATTTCAGAAATCAAAAAAAAAGAAAGCGAAAGCCCCACAATATAACTTTTCTGCATTACACCTCATCAATGATCCTCAAGGATTCGCAGAAAAGTTGTTCAAGCAAATGGAAAAGAATAATAACAGATTTGAAATTAAGTTGATGACACTGGATATTATCTCAAGGCTCATTGGTCTCCATAGTTTATTTCTCTTCAATTTTTATCCTTATGTACAACGATTTCTTCAACCACATCAACGAGGTTAGTTTTTGATATTCAAATCGCGGTGCTAAAATTTGGGTTTTAACTAGTATAATAGCGTCAATGCAGTTTTATTGTTCTTATATTAACTTTTAACTACTGATGTGCGGTCTGGCAGGCCGCTTCACCTTTGAGAAACGTTAGTTGAAAAAATCACGTCGACGATTAAGGGTTAACATTATTGTAGAAAAGGCTACAAAAATTTAGTTTCACTTCATGCGTTGAACTTGGAATCCAATATATCTTTTAATTATATGTATAGACTTACTCAGGAGTATTGCACCACCTAGAGACGGTTTCGCTATAGAAATAAAATGTACGAGCTAATATCGTTACATAAAGAGGTTCTTAGAAGTATTACATTAACTAACTATTAGGCAAGGATCATAACATTTAGTAAATTACTTTTGTGATGTTTTTAGAGGTCACGAAATTGCTACAATTTGTTGCACAGGCTTCTCACGAGTTAGTGCCATCTGACGTAATGGAACCAGTTCTAAAAACACTTGTAAACAATTTTGTCACTGAAAGAAATTCAGCAGATGTCATGGCTATTGGGTAATTATTAATTCTTTCTAAAATGTTAAGAGTATACGTGATCTTCCATATTGTTGATATCGAATTGTGGAATAGATTGAATGCCGTTCGAGAAGTGTGTTCACGCTGTCCACTGGTGATGACAGAAGATTTATTACGAGATTTGGCACAGTATAAGAATTATCGTGATCGTAGTGTCATGATGGCGGCGCGATCGCTTATTGCTTTATTTAGACATACAAACCCAGATTTGCTCCACAAAAAGGACAGAGGAAGACCTACTGAAGCTTCAGTGGCGATCGAATCGCTAAAATATGGCGAAAGTATTACTAAGGATTTCATTCCAGGATCTGAAATCCTGCTTGAGAATTATCACTCAAAAACTATGGAAATTGATAGTGAAATTAGCGATGTAAGTAAGCTTAAAATCTTGTATCTTCTTTGCTAAATGCTTTAAGATCATTTTCGCACTGTATTATTTCTGTTTTGTAAGGATGATGACGAGTGGATTGATATGAAGCATAGCACTGACGAGGATACTGATGAATGGGTGACTGATAGTGAAGAAGATGAAAATATAAGTAATAAACATATAGATAATAGTGTTGATGAAGAGAAGGAAGAAGAAACCAGTGAAGGAGAAGTATATGGTGATAAAGAACACGAGTATGCACAAGCAAACACCAAAACACAAAACTTTAAAGACAAAAATTCAAAGATTGTAAGTGGAAGTATAATTAAGTTAAAGAACAATACTCAGATGAAAACCCAACAGAAATTTCCACAAAAGAAAAGCGATAATACAAAGAAACAAACATCGAAAATGAAACGTAAGGAAAAACAAGTGGAGGAACAGCCTGGGATAAAAATAAAGAAAAAACAAGAGTTTACTGCAGAAAGAAATATTAAGGCGTCACAAATATCGATTGAACGTTTATTCACTGATGAAGATTTTAAAAAGATAGATACGGCACTATTAAAGCGGCAAGTGACATCCGTTACCCGTGGTGTCAAGCGATTACACTCCACTCAGGATAATCGAGAAGAGTTAGTGAGGCTAGGTGACATCGAAAATATTTTCAAGAAGCGGAAACATGATAAACTGGCAAGATTAGAAACAATAAAGGTACGTTATGAAACACAATAGTAAAACGGTTATTTCATTTTTATTCTGTCCTGTAATAACGTTTATTACGTGTTATACCTTCTTACCTTTTTTGATCGACTACTAGCTTAAACTATTCTGAGTTGTCTGAGCTTTTTATATCTAAAATAGCATTTGCGGAAACGTGAAGTGTTAAAGGTATTAAGTCAGGGATAGAAGGTGTGATGTCAAGGTTTCATAGTAGCCTATATTTTTTGTAAGATACTAGGGAATAACTATAAAAAATTTAATTCAGATCAGCCAAAGGGTTTTCATACGGGGTGTCCCATTTTAAAATACGTATTAAGTTTTCAGCCAACTTAATAGTTCAATTAAAAAACGTGTCCTGCAAAAGTTGCATAGTTTGGAGGGGGCAGATGAAGAAATTATTTCCTATGGTCCAGCATCATAAATGGTGATAACTTAATGCGTACTTTACCCCCCCC
>NW_014332906.1:2896-15903 GCF_000341935.2 Cephus cinctus | reverse complement strand
TTTCCCCCCCCCCCCCTACACACACACACATGGGGCATGAAAGGCTTTAGCTCCTTGTGTCCTTAGAGAATTTAATTTAGTAACTTTAATATAGTAATTACCAGTCAATTACAACAAGGTGATTATCAAAATTGATAATCATCGTGTTGTAGCTGATTATATCATTAACTGTTGACTTTATCAAAAAAGATTTCCTAAGGAAGTTGTACATTTTTGAAGAAAGAATTTTTTGGTAAAAACAAAAATGTACGATTCCATTTTAAAAAACTACTGCATCCTCCACGGCATCACCATTTATGATCCTGGACTACAGGCATGTGCCCCCTTATGAACCATGTAACTTTTGTAGGACACATTTTTGAATTGAACAATTAAGTTGGCTGAAAAATTAATGCATACTTTAAAATGGCACACCCTGTGTATAGATAAAAAATATCCCTATTATATCCGTTCCATATTTTTTGTTGCTTTTCTTTTCCTTCATTTTTTTTTACTTTTCCTTCTTATCATAAATTTTTATATTCACACTATTTTTCTCCTGTGCCTAACAGCACGTTAATTTCCCATTGTCCCTCTTGACGATAGCACAGTACAGAATTATCTGGCGTCCTTACTTTCGAGAACGATACCACCCCTGACAACATCACCAGTGGTACTCAGTTATCAGCAATTAATCAAATTCACATTACATCGTATTTGATACAATTCAACACAAATATACACCTCTTTTGTCACAGTTCTGGTCAATCTCTGACTTCTAGTGTGGTATCTCGGCCTTTACGTATGCTATTATCGGTTTGTAGTAACTAAGCAAACCGATTACCGTTCGGGCATGCCCTCTTACTTATGGCTCGCTGTTCGATCAGTTCTAGAATACCCATAAGTTGTTGCTTTCATTAGAACGTTTTGCGACCACTCAAGTCCCCTTACTCACGAAGTGCTAGCCAGATGCTATCCCAAAGTTCCCAGTGACAAGGAGCAAACTAGAAAATATATTTTGATTTTGAAAAAATATGGGATTCTTTATTCAATTCTGCTTCATAACAAAATTTTTTCAATGGAGTTTTCATGAAGTCTATTTTCTTAATTTTTAATACGGCGTTGCAGCGGCGCGCCATGGCCCAGTAGCCGCGGCAGAGGCCACATCGGCTTTACTCATGAAGTAGGGTGTCTATCATTGTATCATAAGTCTTCCGTCCCAAACGATATTATTATCTTTCTCTAAAATTTGTTTTTCATGAAGTAGAGCAATGGAAAGTTTTTTCTTTCGTTATAATTTTAAACCTTTGTATTTGGACATTGCTAGGATGTTCAGAGTTATTATTCGTATTATCCACGGAAAATCCCAGATATTCACATTAACACGTATAAACAAGAGTCAATCTTTATTGAATCCAGCTGCAACACTCGTCTTTTCATTTTTGAGTTTTTTTTTTCCTCAATCCGGGCACGGCCCACTTCTTCACAAACTGACGATAGTCTGGGTTCAACACCGGCGCGCCGTATGAGAGAGGCAGTGGGATGAAGAGCGAACGATGGAGTTTTGGATATGGTTAAGGGCAAGAGTGGAAGCCCCTTGGCCTGAATTGTAGATGCTGTGCCCTGATTCCGTCCTATACCCAGGGGAAGCAGTCGTGGAGGATTTCCCAAATTACTACTTTATCGATTTGTTGAAAGACGCTCGATTTTCAATCCACCTTTTTCCCCATTGCTTTTAGGATTTGAAAATTATTCTTCGACTATAGAAAATGAGACTTTCGGTCTCACAAGATCCAGAACACATCAACGAGTCCAGAAAAAGTTGCAACCAGTTTTTATTTTGATTAAAAAATGTGTTTTCTATGACGCGAATATGAATATTTGTTCGACACTTTAGTCCTAATAAGAGTGAGGTAAATAGTACCGGAAACAGTAATTGATCGAGAACATATCGATCAGCATATCGAATCAGAGCTGAGAAACCGACATACCTTCACCAATTAATAAATTGGGAGTCCTCATTGGAGCTGGTTCAGCTATTCCGCAAAGGCCGAGAACTATATACACAGGGGACATTCAGGTGGGCACAGCACTACACTTCCGGAACAGCCGCAAAAAATCGATATGATTTTCCGGACATAACGCTAGACACGCGAGAATTACACAAGCGAGAACCTTGTATACCGTATCGAAATAAAGCTAGAGAAACTATCAACAGATAGCACGGGATCGCGAACCAGCTCGTGACACCTCGATCGGTGTCCCAAAGCAGATTGCTTTGACAATAGTCACATTCGAGAACAAATCATTCTGATTGGTCGAGATCTTTGTAACTGATAACTCTTATCCTTTCCCACGAATTGTCCCTTGAAACCGAATCGAGAGTGTTCCTTCGTGCATCGATAGCAGGATACGACATCCTCAACTCGAGTCAGCGGGTTCCTTCACTGTTCTTAATCGTATCAAAACTTGACCTTCGCCCGCTCTACAACCCTTTGCCTTTCTTCAGCGAGGCGTCGATATTTTACCCGGACTTCTGCCGGTCCGTGGAGACGTCTTCGTCGGGTACTCTCCTCTGGCGGACAATTCTGTACGTTGAGACTACCTCTCCACGATAGATTCGATCACCTCGACCTCAACTCAACAATAACAAATTTTTTGAGGATAGAAATTTCTGTATCTGACACTTACCGAAATTCAAACGCCTTCGAAGGTTCGTATCCGTGCTAAATCATATTACTATTATAGCCACTACCAAGCTTTCTGTTATACACGATTCACATTATCGCGTCGACTTAACGTGTAGCCGTATTGTTATAAATTCTCCTTGAAAGTTCACCAAGTCTCCGTCTTGATCGACTATACGAAGCTGCAGGTAATCTATCGTCTTGGTAGCGATCGGTAGGTAAATGAGGTGCGATGGCACCTCCATGATCTTGTATTCGGGTGGTACGGCCGGAATGAATTAATGTATGGTACGCACTTTATTTCGTGTAAGCACCCATAGTGACGCTGTATTCAATTCGCAGAGCGTTCACCTTGAGTATGGCTACCGGTACGTCGGGTGTTTGTAGTTTATTAGCTTTCAAAACGCGATGAATAAAGCCCAACAGGTGGCCTATGGAATTATTGGGACGAAAATCGACATCACGGTTACACTTAATTTCACTACTCAACGTATTATTGTTAGGCTTAATATTAATAAGGATATTCTTATCCACAAACGCGCTCTGCACGTAGCTCTGGATAACCTCTATCTCATAACTGCCAGTAGGTTTAGTGATAACTTCATCCTCTACATACAGCTTATTGTGAGCAGTATCCATGTAGGCAATCGAATTAGAGGTCAACAGTTCGATGAGTCCCAAAGTGTAATATTTGTACGTTGAGAGGTCGATAGGAGAAAAGTTTTGTGCTTCGAGTAACGAGGAGATGCCTGATAAGGTTAACGTTAATGAATCTTCCATGATCGTAAACGTTCGACTGACATTGTAGAACTACGCAATGCGTTTATATAAACGATACTTGTTCTTATGATTCAGCTGGTCCACACAAACTTTAGACACAATGTCCGCATGCGAAAATACGATACTCCTGATATCGTTCGTAATTGTATTTTACACTATCAACACCAAAGTATTCGACGAGATTTAGCGGAGGTCGAAGATTGTCAAAACTGCTGAAATAAATGACTCGATCATTCATTTTCTTGTACGCGAACCAGTGTGACCCAGAACCATCCTCGTCGTCGGGATTGACGATTACCGATTGGCACTTGTACGATCCTTCCTTAAACATGGCGTTTCGCATGAATACTCCATGAAAATGTGCAGTCTTCATGGTTTTCGCGTACTTTAGCAAATCCATATCGGTGAACGCTTGGTGTGACAGTCTCACATCACATCAAGTCTTTTGGCTTTAGATGAAGGCGTAATCCTTTTCTGTAGGGTTTTAAGTACAGTCCATTTTCCAGTGCGATGGATTCCATCGTTTTGTTGTGCCGTTGAATTTCCTTCTGTTGTTCCATATTTGCATTCGCATCGTTCACGGCTTTAGTTATACCTACAGCACCGCTGGGCCATACTCCAGCGGCATTGAGACCTGCATACATAGGGACGAGAAATGGCAGGAAGCGTTCAACTTTCAATAGTACAGGTAGAACGCACGGTGTACGGACGTTACGCTTTCAACCTGCTAGTTTGACGACTGCTTGCGCGCCCTTGAGAGCAGATTTGATGGCTACCCACGCATCGTTGCTGGGAATCGTCGATCATTTGGTTTTCTCGATCACTTTCCTCATGGTTACTACCGAGTTTCGACTTGGCACTCATTACGTTCGCTACAGACCAGGCTGCTGCCTTCTCACCGATGCTCGCGTCTTTCGCAAAAATGCGCTTTGAAGCTTCGTCAGCCAGTACCCTGTTCGCCGCCCCTTTATGTTCCAGGTTTTCTCGATTGTTCAAGTATGCATTATCGTGCTCTTTGCAGGCTGCGTCGAGGAGGTTCATGCTCGGATCTCCTCGTGCAAGTCTTTTCGCTAATTTCGTATCGGATCCACAGTACTGATAACCGGGTATATGCAATTCGACGGGGAGGCTGTTGATGATACTGTTGACTAAACCTCTACAATGATGACGCTTCTTACGGATATGTTTACGATTATTGTGCCTGATCATGTCCGAACTTGGTCGTAAAACAGTTTCGACTGAACAAAGATCCTTATAAACTCGTTATTTATACTTTTTGCATTAGTCGAAATCGAGATGAGGTTCGAGAAACAGTCCGTTGAGTTACCTATAATGAACCAAATCGTGCAAGTAAAGGAGAAGGACGTCAAGCAAAACAGCGAATTACTCCTAAACAATGTACGTCCAGTGTTTTGCGGACCATTCAACTGCGACAAAACGAATGCATTACTTGCTCTCATAACTCTTCGTAATGCGTTGAGATTCGAAAATGTTTACGTGTGTTCAAAATCATTGCATTCACCAAAGTACACTGGACCTCAATAATGGTGTCAGCGTGTGGACGCAGTGCGGTGAGGTAAGAGAGAAGATTAGGAGGTGTCTGCTCACGTATCTTGGCCTGTGCATGCAACGCAGAGAGCACTACGGTGCGAACGAGTCGCCAGAGTGTCGCTTGGTGCGTCCTTGTTGCACAGCACGAGTATAAGCGAGACGGCAATAAGGCCCCTCATGCGCAATAGGGAGCTTGGTGGAGGACTGCTCGTGTCAGGGCGCACGCTCTTGATCTCTCTCTCATACAAGGAGAGGGCCAGGTAGCCAGGTCAGGGATTTTTTTCATATTTATGGTACATAAAGTAGAGACCTCCAAGAACACATGAGCAAAGCCATTTCACTAAATGATTAGCCATTTTCGAGAAAATTGATTTTGAAAATATTCGAATACCGTATATCACTTAGATGTAGATAATGAAAGCAGTGAATGCGTGGCTCAGTGGGCAGCGCTTCAGCTTAGTAAGCGCGAGGTTGCTGGTTCGGGTCTCGGTGAGTGCGTATTATTTTAATTTTTTTTTTCTTTTCATCCTACGTTTATTGTAGGTGAAAATATTTGTAAGCAATCACAATTTGGTTGCAAAATAAAAAAGATTGGGTTAGAAATGAATCATTTTTTTATTTTTCCAATTTAAAGAGAAAATGAAATGGCAGAGTACTACGGGGAACTTGTTTACTGATAAAAAATTCATTAAACCCTCAAAGGATATAGCTAGAGATTTAATTAAAAAGAGTGAAATATAACCAGATAAGTTGTGAAAATCGACAGAAAGAGTCTGCGATTTCTTATGGTTCAAATTACACCCCTGACGTGCAGCACCGCGACACTTGCCCGTGAAATAACAATGATCATGATGCTTGACATCCTGAGGCATAAATGGCTTTTCACAAATATGAGAAATATTTGTCGAATAAAATTCATTTCTTTGTTTTAAACTTGAAGTCTCCGGTAAAATTTCATAGTGAGCTAGTTCCTTTAATTTGCTCATAAACCATTTCACGCAATCATTTCCACGATAAATTTTAAATTCAAAGATAGAGTTGTCAAAGTTACATTGTAAGTAGTACGCTATGCCGCGTGGAACACGTTTCTGGTAGGGAGTTGTGTTTGAAGAATCAGACGTATCCATAACTGGCTCTAACATACACTCGATGTCAGCGTAAACGACAAACGGAACAGGTCCTTTATGCTTATATTACTAAATCATTCATTGTTTCGAATTTTGGAATGTCCTTTGAGCCAATGGAAAAATGTATACCTTCGTACGTTAACACTGAGCTGAAATGCGGATACGAACTAGTTAAGTTTACATTATTTGTAATTGGTAAAAGGCCGGCGTAATAGGCTAAAGAAAACAGTACGGTTCGTTATTTCTAATGTTCATGACTGCTTTCTTACTTTGCATATCCTTCGGTAATTCGATAAAGGTAGATAGGCAACCATATATCGCTATGTATCTGTTGATGTACACTGTTAAGTTTATAATTTCTACCAATGACCGGCCTGATTCCCTTGCGTAAAAGTCTTGCACATTTATATTAATCCACTGATATCCGTGGATGGTATTATAACTTCGTTTTTAGTGTTGAACAACTTTAGTTCCTTGATAATCTCATCACTTTTCATTGTGTCGAATTTACAGGATGAGATGACGTTAATCTTCAAATTTCCATTCATTCGAAGCGTATTTTTCACACTAGCTGCGTACAATTTTCTTGCATCTTCTAGGAAACGTTCCAACTCCTTATGTCTCAAGTTTGCTATCACTCTAGTCCTTATTCTTCCCTTGAAGGTAAATTCCAAGTCATCCCAACGCACCTCTGTCACTTCTTCTCTCTCTCGCTGTTCCTTCATCACTTTTTTGATGTTGTTGTTTAAATTTTTCGTTCAGGGATTTGAGTATTCCAATGGTCGTCAAGATTTTGGTTTTCTCACCGACCATAAGTGTAAATTTTCTCAGAATGTTATTCAAAAGTCTAATATTTTGAATACCAAACTTTGTTCACTTTTCAATTTCCGCAATCGATGATCTCTTCTTCAGAAGTTTATACGCTCCTTCCATAATCTTAGTCAGTCTCTTACACTTCTTGGTATTCATGCTTATTCACTGAAATTTTAACAATGCGCTTAAACAGTTAACTCGAAACAATCGTCGTACCTTATCGACGTGTCAATTTATAGGCGAAGTTCATCCCTCTATCTTTCTTGCACTAGTTACAATCTTTCGGAAATGCACATAGGACCGGTTATCTTCTGTGAGTTATTTGACACCTACAATAACGAAGGCTCTGCGCAAAAACTTCTAGGCATCAGACGTGCAGGTGGACTTCAGCTCATGCTTTCGAAAATAGGCAAAAGGTTGCTTATCTGCTGCTAGTAATTTGATACTTCGACAATATAAAACGGTTCACGAAATGATGTTTGAGGTCGACGTACACAGCTTTTGATCTCGAAGGCTACCTCCTCGACCTACGATGCTTTGCGCAATTCGTCCCCTCAAATAGAACGCGCGAAATTTCTGAAATCGCTTTTCGGCATCACACAAAGGCTTGCGTTTCGACACTGCGTAAAGCGGATGCAGCTCGTCATCTCTCCTTGATTCACCGATACGACGCATTAATCTGCAAGATAACGTTCAAGCTCAAAACGGTTGTAAAAAAGTTGAATATACGATATATTCAACTTTTACTGTTTTGTGCAGCGCAGATTTTATTTTTTCTTAACGATGGTAGGAATTTTTACCTTGAAGCACGCAAAATTTTGCCACAACATCATAGTAAATTTTACTCGATTTTTATTATGCTATGTAAGTAAAAATTGCTATGCTGCTATAAAAAAACTACCTATCTTACCGATACGTCCCTATATTACTAGGTTCATAGGTAATTTATACCGCTCATTTCAGGACAATATTTCGTTCTCATGATATAAATTCTCTCTGTGTAATAATTTATATTAGTGACTAACGATAACTAGTCAGGACATTATTATTGATAGTAGTTACTCCTAAAATTTAATAGTAACTATTATTAGTGTATCATAATAAGTGTTTAAATAGTTATTATGCGGCATAGTTACTATTGAACCTAATTACTGATTATTATTAGAATGAAAATAAGCTATTTGGATGTAGTTGTTATCTCAAATAATGAATGCTGAACCCCAATAGCATCCCGAGTCGAAAATTTTTAATTATTTTATACCTTTAAGGAGGGTGGAGCTAGTCAACCGAGCTTTTACAAAAAAATATATTATTAGGTGCACAATAAATACGTATTTGGTGTTACTTTGTTACTTAAGCAATCTACACTCATGAAATACATATCAATTATAGCTTTTTAATCGGATAGATGAATAATTAACAATAAACGAAGCTTCTCTCTAAGGGCCGTCAACGTGAAAACAACGAATATATATCTTTAATATGTAATAAAATAAGGGTTGTATATGATTGAAATTATGTTGATTCGTAAGATTATAATAGGAAATAATATTTATTGCATGTTAATGTTATTGGAACATTTTGTTTACCTCGGAGAAGCTCGGTAAATGTGTCAACGCCTGACGATTTTTGACGTTGGTATTCCTGAATCGTCGTTCAAGTGATACCGGTGGTGTTACAAAGTAAACAGTAGAGTTGTGTCGAAATATGTCGACGTCTGAGCTTATACGCATATATTATAACGGGGTGCCCGGCTCGTCCCCGCTATAATTAATTTATATCCATAGAGCCGCCAGAGAGCGCTAGAGGGCTAGGAATTTCCGAAAAATTAGGAGTTCTGATCGGGATTCGAACCCCATACCTTCGGACTGCCAAGTCGAGCACTTACCACTGTGCCACTGAACCCACTGTCCGACCTGATAAGTCCTATTTATTTATTTTTCGGTCATTCCTAGGTGGTATCCCCTCCAACTCTGTAACGCCACGGTACAATATATACATATGTGTATAGTATATAGTCTAGCGACGTTGCCACATTTATCAGACACTAATTTCGGCAAATGCATTTCGTATCGTTTTATCCAAATTACAACAACTTTAATTTCCATTATTTCAGAAAGTAGACGGTAAACTCATGTTTTTTTTTTTTTAATAAAAGATTCGTTTTTCTGTAATCTGTATTGTAGGTAGTTAAATAACAAGCGGAATATTTGCAAAAATTGGCGTTGTCCGTAACTTTGGTACGAGTATTACGCCAGCCCTGATCAATATTTTACGACTATATTGAATATGTTCGAAGCTTCTTGGCAAAACCAGTGATGTATATGTTCCGTTTGATGTTTAAACTATCTTAGAGGAAAAAAAATTGCTTTATTAGGGCAAAAATTGTTCATAATCTTGAAAGTGTCAACTCTAGAATCAGTTACCAAAAACTCAAAATTATGATTATTCAATAGCATATATCTCGAGAACCCAACGATTAATAATTTTTTTTTAAATTTCTTAATGTGTATTTTGCCTTCATAAACATTATATTTGTTAGTCAGGCTGAAATATTTGAAATGTTCTATCGCTCCACCCTCCTTAAAACACTAATTTGTTTTATCTCTTGGTTTATTGACTAACTGGTAACTCCAACTTGAGTTTACGAGGTGCTATAGGCAAATCTTGGACGTTCAATACTGGTTATGTCCAATTTCATCGTGTGTTGAAGAAATAAGTAATCACTAATATATAAGAAGAGGACACAGAGGAAAATCGACGTTCGCTCAAGTTTAACAGTAAGGAATGTATGCAATACTTTAATAGGTGACCGGTTTGAGTTTACAGGAATGAATTACGAATCACGAGAAATACATTTTTTCTCGTTTGTTTTTTTAGTTACAATGTACAGCGCATTTTTAATGCAAATAGGCATATTAAATTATCTTTTTAGCAATATAACTGCAGAAAATAAGTTATGAAAACGGTTACAGTGTTTTCTCAATACTTTAATCTATTTTAATAGTTCTTATAGAACAATCAGCCAATTTAGCATTGGTGATTGTTTTCTTAAAAATGTTCAATAAATCTTTTCCGTTAGGGATGTCTAAAGGTTATGATAAGTCTTCATAGAAAATTGTAGGTCCTCGGCATCCATCTGTTCTCTATTTATTCTTGCGTAGATAACAAGAATGATAACAAGAATTGCGTTGTAAGTTAGAGATTTTTTTTGTTATTTAACTGTAAATGATTACCTGTTGCTATGGATATACGTCATATATCTGCATTCATTGAATGCACGGATCTCAAAATTGAGTTGGAAATCCTGAAATCTGAAATTGCAAATAATCCGCGCGCTTGTTTAGAATTTTCCTGCCCTCATGCACCCCGCCATCTCAACCAAGGAGAAAAAGAAAGTTAATTCACTTGAAAAGAGTAAATAGTTCTGAACATAGTCAAAATAACACGAAAATGGAAAAAATTAGTCAGATTATGAAAAAAAATACATCAAGCAAAATCTTTAAAACTAGAAAGTGAGTATGAGTACTCACGCATGGCCCATATCTCAGATATATAACCTATACTATGTACAGTCAATTGAACATCGTTTATTCGTATTTTCTTGTATGTTGAAGTAGAATATTCTTCTCCAGATTGTTTTAACGGTGTTTTTTCTCTAGTTCGGCTCCAATAATGTTTCGAATGGGCGTCCAGCAATCAGTCAATTAGTTTATTCAAAAATAATGAGACTGGGTAAGACTTCAGGGCGTAGCGTAGAAGAAATTAAATGAAAAGTCCTAAATCCTGTTAATAAGATATAATAATAGTAACAGTAATAGTAAATCAGTAAATGTAATAAGAGTAATAATTGTCAATATTTAATCATAATAGAAAGAGAAGTACCTGTGTGTCTTCTTTAGAGGTTGTTCGACGATAGGGACGAGTTCTCTTATCGCCTCGACGCACAAGCGCTTTGATATTAATTTAAAGGCGAGGGAGAACACGATATTAGCGGAATCTCTTGGATTTTGGAGAGTTACAAATGGATTGTTGGTCGGTATTTCGGTTACCTATTGCAGTATACGTTACAAGGATTATCATCAAAACCATCAGGAGGCCAAGTTTTGTGACAATTGAGTAAATGTATAGTTTTTGTGCACTTTTCGATTCAAATTTTGAATATTACGTTTTTTGGATTTTGAATTCGAAAAAACTTTATCTGAAAATCACCGCGGACTAAAAAGGAGACCGTTTCCGGTGTTCCCCTCCGATTTTGTTTGTTTTTGGATATGTCATTCTTCATCGAAATCTAAGTGACACATACTTTTTTTATTGACACAAAAACGGTTTTAAGGAGTGAGATCAACCTTCAAAGATAACGACCTCCAGTGATAATTTCACAGTTTCGCATATTTTCAATTGAGATATTTAAATGCCGAAACCAATTAGATGCTCATGGCGAATAATGAAAAATGCATTTTGTTGAATTCGGATGGGATGAAATTATAAAAATGTATAGAGGTTGAAAGTTGCAAAATTTGTATAATAAAAAAATATTTACCGTATTCCAATAAAACCAATTGCATTTGAAAGAGCTATAAAAATTAATACATTAATATCTACGCTTTTCGAATGAACCTCGTTCAAGGGGTGAACTTTCGCTATACGTGTGCATCCAAATCTTGCTTAAATTTTGCTGTCGTTTATTGTCAATTGCAGCAAAGATTATTTTTTATATGAATAGTTCTACGTAAGATCAGCAAAATCAAGATAATAGAGATAGTGACTAGACATTTATTTAACCTGTAGCGATTAACCTGACGTTAGTTACTCTGGGTTAATTACCCTAGTGTTTTATTTTTGTATGCTACTAACGTACCGACATAGACTATAATTCCGTGTCCAAATAGCACAGATGTCATTGCTAATTTGAGCGGAATAATCGATGGCTAATATGGACTTCATTAAAGCTATACAAAGAAAAAGTGAAAATATATTTGCGTTTATTGAGAACAGGGACACAATAATTCGATCTGGAATATTTAATTATCCTACATGAATAACGTTGTTTGAAAAGAGCAGGTGACTGGTGCCGGGTTATAATAAGGATTCTTAGCAAATAATAATTTTATTTTTTAACTAGTCAATAAAGAATGAATCCGATTATTTAATTAGAGTTGAATTGAATAATTGATTGGTATGGATGCGATTGGTATACCTAATATTAACTGTCACAATGAAATTTCTTAAACTGGCATGTTGTGCCATATTGGGATTTCTAATTGGGGCCGAGGGACCAATTAGAAGTCGTTGTGAATAAGGGAGAAGGTGATCGTCTCCTTTGCTGCTGATTACGATCGCGAAGAGGACTAATTCTTGTTGCTTGAACTATGTTTTGAGCTGTTGTGCCGTAACGTCTCGGTGACGAAGGAGTTCGTTCGAGAGGTTAGGGCTAAGGTATTTTTGGAATCGTTGCCGGTTAAGGAGTTGGAACTCGCGAGAATACAACAAAACAGAGAAGGTTTATTGAAACAATCAAGAGTGTTGTACAGTATGTCGACGTACGTCGACGTGGAAAATATAGGCACCGTTCGGTCTTCCTATTTCCTGTACCGAGTCTACTCCACGAGACCACCTTATCCGTTTGGATTTTAACTGTATACTGTCGATTTTCGGATGTGCAGCCATAAGCTGGACTTCCGAAAAGTGATTATTGTGCGATTTTTCGATTTCCACATCTCGGTTGCCAGGCCGCCTTTAATTCTGACTTAGCACATTGCTACACGCGTGAACTACTTGGCCTGGTGTTTCTCAATGGGGTCAGGAGACTCCCAGCACAACATCCCTCCCCCCTTAAAGAAAATCGCACAATTTCTACCCGGCGTTCGCCTCTGGTGGCCTCGAGTGAAGACTCGATTCTGGTCATTATCCTAGTGGAGCACAGCTTCCATGATTGTTTTGGGTACAATTCACTTAATTTAACTGGGGTGGCTGCCCGTAGCATTGGTTCTGTCTTGCGGGTTCTGGTCGGCCCAGCGAAAACGCCTTTCGCGTGCTCTATTTAATGCCGCTCTGAGGCTATCTGGCC
>NW_014332906.1:0-2711 GCF_000341935.2 Cephus cinctus | reverse complement strand
CAAAACAAACCAATGCTATTGGCGCTATTGTACCCAATGAGTAGCATCCTAGATTGTGATAATATTGTTCTCGGTGTTGGTCGTCCTGGTCCAGGCTTGTCTTAATGCTAGACACTCGCGTCCCGAGGTGCGCTAACTCCTCGGGGTTTCGTAGCACTTTAACAAGTTTCACCATTCCGATATCGCTGGTCACTCGCGGGGGACTAACTTGGTCCATCTCCGATAGTGTGAGATTGAAGGCGCTAACTCCTCGGGGTTTCGTAGCACTTTAACAAGTTTCACCGTTCCGATATCGCTGGTCACTCGCGGGGGACTAACTTGGTCCATCTCCGATAGTGTGAGATTGAAGGGGGGCAAGTAGTCCTCGTTGGCGACCTGGGTGATGCGACGGATGTTTCGCAAGCTGAAACTCTGGGCGGTTACCGTACATACGCCTACCAAAGTCAATACACCTACGTGTCTTAATGTTTCGTGCGAGGCGGGGTTTCCGTCGCAGGTAATTCTTATAGGTTCGTCGGTGGGCGCTACAAATAACCATTTACCCGGCTGGTGCATAGTAATCACTAGGATATGGTCGAGCGTGACGACCCGCTTTGGACAGTGAAGGCCGTTGCCCGTGTCCATTTTTGCGAATGCCAGCACGTTGCACGGTGCTGAGCTCGTTAGAGGAATTGACGGATGCAGGGGATTGCATATATATCTACTCGCGAAATGTTTGCAATCCTTCAATTCCAGGTTGGTCATTCGTAGGAAGTTTCGATTTTCCTGGTCCACAATCACGAGGTCTTCCGAGGTGTCGGGGTAGTAGTAAGCCCCGTTCTCTGACCTCACGGGTATCGGGTATACCTTGCTTACGCAGTACCTCTTCTGGCTTATTAACGGAAAGTCGAATATGACGACGATGGCGTTCCCTTGACTGAAGGTCTTCGTATCGGCTAGTCTCATTAGGGTAGATGCTTCGTTGCGTTCAATTGGCACCGGGAATCCAGTTCCCGTTGGTAAGTGAGGTAGTGCATCTGTTAGGTACTCTACGAGTTTTCTCGGTGGTAACACCGCTGCACTCACCTTACCGCTCGCAATCTCAAGTAACAGCCAAACCAATTCTTTCACGTCATTCTGTAGTGCCTCGACTATCACGCTTAGGGCGGTGAGGCCCTCATCTAGCCTTTGTTCTTTCATCACTATACTCAGATCTGCCGTCAGTGTAAGGTTTACATGGGCAATGAGTTCTTGGAGAGCCAGTTCGTTGCTCTGCACGTTAGTGAAGGTGTCGTTGAAGAGGTGCAACGTGGACTCGACCACCTGTAATTGGTCCTTCATGCTCTCCTTCAGCGTTCGCTAGTTGGAGCGTATGGCGGCGATTTCTTGGTTGATCCTTTCCGCGTCCGCGGCATCCATATTTCCGGTGATGGACTTTATAATTGATGCTAACCCGTCGATCAATCCCCTGCGCCTACGCGCTGAGTCCGGTTTCACGAGGTCGTGAACCGTTCTCATTTCGTCTTCTATTATACGCACCATCCTGGCCACGGCATCAGCAATGGCTGGACAGAGAGGGTCATTCTTGTTTTCGTCATTCGTCATTGTCATTCGTGTCTTCCTTGTTTCTCGCAGATGTCTAATAGCAGCCGCAAATTAGCGCTGACGTCGGCTTCTCGTTTCAAAAAGGCCACGAGATCCATGGTAACGGCTAGTCTCCATGTGGCCTTGGCTTCCGAGAAGGTTCCGATTTCTTCATAAAATATTCCCGGATTGCTGGCAAACGTGGTTACCGTAAACCCCTTTTCCGTTTCTCTGGTGTTTACGTGGCTTGCCGTCAGCAGGACAGTTCTGCAAGAGGAATAGCGTGTTACTTGAAACTGGCCGAATCGTGGAATTGCCTATTCAGTGCGAATTCCCTCTTTTTTTTTAATTCCCCTTTTTTTTTCAATTCCCCCTTTTTGCCGGTTTCAGTCGCGACGGGCTCTCGAGTGCTCATTCTGATTCACTCGCTTGAAGACGATGGAGCGCTCACACGCGATAATCTTCTGTGAAGGCGCGGACATGGGGCCCGCCGTTTTGCGTGAATTGGTTAGTATCGGCAAACATCATTTTCCGCTTGTGAGCTAGGTGGTTCGCTGCATCCCTTTTTTAACGGCTTCTTTGTCTTTCGCTTCTTAGCACCAGCTAATAATCCCTGTGAGGAGGGATGCTCGGTCTGCGGTGGAGAGGTTCGGAGTACGAGTGCTCCGGGAAATCCGGCGCCGACGGTTCCTGTGCCGCTGGACGGTGGAGGCCCTGTGGGACCTCGATGTTTTCGCCATTGATGAAGATCCCCCCGATTTTCTGGGCCTTCGAAGGCTATTTCTTGTGGAGTGCCCGACGTGCGGGCGGGAATTGTAGGGAGAGAGAATAAATAGTGTGTGCTCCTTCAAGTGCCGGGTTCTTGGATTATTTCCGTTCGTCCTCCGGCTGTGGCCATCCCGCTTCCTTCCTAGTGCTCGGCGAAGTTCTTTAGACGGTTCCCGTGAACTAGCATAGTCTTACGACCCACTTTTATGGTATAGTTAACCGCCGAATTTCTCGCGATTACTTCGTACACGCCTATCCGCTTCGGGGTCAATTTAGCTGAACGCCTGCGCTGTACGGCTTCGTTGTGGAGTATCTATCTCCGCGTATCTATCCCTATCTCCGATGCAGTAGTCTTCTATTTTCGCGTTCGCGTCGTAGGT
>NW_014332905.1:0-13509 GCF_000341935.2 Cephus cinctus | reverse complement strand
CGTTGGGGTCGCGGATAGAACATAGGCCAGGAAATGTGTTACACTATATATAATAAAAATGAAGCTTAAACATTACGTAAGTTCATTCCTTAATGATGGCTATACCGCTCGTTACGAGTGATTATCTCATTTAACTAACGGCTGACCTAGTTTCCTTCCCCTACTTGACCTTAAAATGAAACCCTGTAGGAGTATATATATATATTTTATGTGCTAGGCTACAAAACTCTTGCGTCTTAATACCTAGGTTGATTGTCTATTTCATTTGTTACACTACTACACTACTGGTATAGATAACGAAAATGCTTTTACAGTTATTAAATATGGAAAATCACTTTTATGTTTCCCACCTTAGGTTTTAAAAATCTATGTTTAGACTCTCGGTTGCACTCCTTCATGCGAAATATCTTCGCACGATGTCCCTGCTGTGATGTATGAACATCGGGTTTGAGGCTGTGTGTGTGAGGCGTGAAGGTGGCGTCGCGAGCGGCGAGCAAACGACGCCCGTAGCTGTACGTAGCAGCGGAGAGCGTGCCTAGCTACAGAGGCAGATGTATCGCGTGGCGTGTGTAATACCTTTTATATCATTAAATACGTTCAGTAAAATAACTGGTGCCTTCTTATTATTGGGATACGTTCGTACTCCCGAATACGAACACAATATTGGCGACGAGGATTGAAGAATTAAAAAGAATCGACACGTGAAACGAAAAGACCTAATAAAGAGGTTAGAAAGTTCTAGAAAAGGGTAACAGGCTTGTCACAAGTGTAAATTGAAAGGAAGGTTTCGTGCACTTGTGTGGGAGTCACACATCGGTAAAATGGAAGTGGATAGAGATGAGCAGCAGCAAGAATTGCAAGAAGAGGCAGCGAGGCTGGCAAAACTACAACAGGATTTGAACACATTCTAAGCTGATTTAATGGAACAAAGAGACAGGTTTATGCGAACGCAAGCCAGTGAAACGGCTGTTTTGATGAAATTGACGTATGAAGAATTACAAAGGCAAGGAGCAGCGTTGCAGGCGCCACCGCCGCAACAGGTTACGGCAGGCAACGCTACAATAACACAAGTTATAGGGAGCATAAAAGAGTATGATCAGAAAGAAGATTGGACGAATTGGGTAGCACAGCTAGAGCAGTATTTTGCAGCGAACAACATCGAAGAACAAAGGAAGGGTTCGGTGTTGCTCTCAACAGTAGGAGGTGAAACATATGGACTAATAAAGAATTTGTGTATACCAACGTTGCCAGGTCAAAAAACGTACCGAGAATTAGTAGGTATGGTGACAACACATGTTAAACCTAAAAGGAAAGTTATAATGGAACGGTTTAACTTCAAAGAGTGTTGTCAAAAAGAAGGAGAACCCCTGCGTAATTATTGTGCAAGACTGCAAGAGATGTCTACGCACTGTCAATTCGAGAATTTATAGAGCGCGCTGCGCGATCAATTTGTTTGGGGAATCCAGGACGTGGCTACTAAGAAGAAGTTGCTTAACGAAGAGGACAACCTAACCTACACCAAGGCGGTAGAAACGGCAATATCGATGGAGACAACCGATCGAGACGTAGCGAAAATGCAAATGGCCCCTGTGAAAGAAGAGAGTAACGAGCTCAACTATATAAATAAGGTTAAGGTAAACAGTAAGGATTATCAGAATACAAAATGTTATTGTTGTGGTAGTATGGGTCATACAAAAATACAATGTCATTATAAGGACTTTGTATGTAACTTCTATAAAATTAAGGGGCATTTAGAAAAAGTCTGTAGAAAGAAAAAGAAAAATTCTACTGATGATAGTAAAAAGTCGAATGCTAACGATGTAAACAAATCGAACACTAACGTAAAGAAAAATGATTTAAAGTTTTATAATGAAATCGAAAGTGTTACGGATGATATAGGAGATTTAACTAATGATTTTAATAGGCTATACTGTTTAGAGAGCAGTAAGAAGGGAGTAGAGAAATATGCTATTTCTACGTATAAAGTAAGAATTGCAGTAGAAGGTAAAATGGTAGAATTTGAGCAGGATACAGGGGCGTATCGTACCTTTATGTCAATGCAGGCGTTTGAAAAACATTTCAAAAATTTAAAAATTAAACAAATCAATCAGGAATTTAGTAATTATACAGGGGATAGCATGAAACCTATACGTTATGTAGATGTACAAGTCACGTATAAAGATGTGCACGAAAAGTTGCAAATAGTCATAATGCCAGGTAAGGGACCCCCGATAGTGGGTAGACAGTGGATTCATATATTGCGTATGCCATTAGAGCCTTCTTGGGTAAAGGTACAAGAAAACTTTTTTTTACTTGACGAAGATTTTAGAAAAAGAGAAATAGAAAAGTTGAAAAAAGAATTCAGTGAAATTTTTAAAGGTACGGTAGGTAAATACACTAGGAATAAATGTGAATTATCTTTAAAAGAAGGTGCAAAGCCGGTTTATTGCAATCCTAGACCATTACCGTATGCAATTAAACAGAAGGTTGAAGATAAGTTAAAATAGTCAATCACAAAGGGACTTCTGGTACCGGTTGCAAGTAGTGAGTGGGCTTCTCCCATAGTACCAGTACCTAAGAGTGATGACGACCTACGCGTATGTGGAGATTATAGTAAAACGGTGAATCCACAGTTGGAAATTTATAGGCATCCAATACCAAGGGTGGGGGATTTATTCGTTGTATTAGGAAAAGGTGAAACGTATTCCCGTATTGACATGCAGGAAGCATTTCAGCACGTAGAATTAGTGAAGGAATCACAGGGATTGCTGATGCTAGCTACACATATAGGGTTATTGAAACCGACACGCTTAGGGTTTAGATCAAATTGCGGTCCAGAATTTTTTCAAAAAGAAATGGATGGAATATTTGGGGATATGGAAGGAGTAGTTTGTTTACAAGACGATATATACGTCACGGGTCCTACATTTGAGATTCATAAACAGAGGTTAAGGGAAGTTTTTAGAAGGCTATTAAAGTATGGGTTAATGGTTAAAATAGAAAAATGTGATTTTTTTTGCAGATAGCGTAGCATTTTTAGGGTATAAACTAGATAGGAATGGATTACAAGCGAATCCAAACAAAGTTAAAGTTATCCTTGAAATGCCTAGTCCAAAAAACGTAACTCAATTAAAAGGATTTTTGGGTATGGTTAACTATTATTCAAAGTTTATAAAAAATTTGTCTACAGTGCTAAATTCCTTGTATGAGTTGTTACAGAAAGATGTAAAGTGGGAATGGACGGAAGAAAGAGAAAAAGCTTTTAGAGAAGCAAAAAAAAAGCTAACTTCATCTAGTGTGTTAACGCACTTTGACCCTAAGTTAAAGTTAAAAATTTCGTGTGATGCGTCTCCTTATGGAAAAGCCGCTATCGTTCGCTTCACGAATTTTAAATAAAACTGAGAAAGCATACTCACAGCTAGATAAGGAAGCATTAGCGTTAGTATTTGTGGTAAAGTCATTTCATCAGTATGTATTCGGTACAGAGTTTATTTTAGAAACTGATCACAAACCCCTAACTTATATCTTTGGTGAAAAAAAAGGTTTACTACAAATGGCAGCGAGCCGCGTACAAAGGTACGCCGTATTTTTAAGTCAATATAAATTTAGGATAGTATATGTAAAAGGATCAGATAACGGTTGTGCCGATGGTTTATCGCGAATACCGGTAGAAATTAAAGGTGGTGTGGATGAAAAAAATTATTAAAAAGTTACATACTTAAATTTTGTGGAAGAAAATGTAAAATCTATTTCAAGTGACAGGGTCGAAGTAGAAACAACATTAGATCCTATTTTAAAACAAGTAGTAACATTTTTAGAGAATAGTTGGCCAACAGTAGTATCGGATGAGTTAAAACCGTATAAAGTCAGAGAAAATGAACTGTCACTTGAGAAAGGTTGTATTATGTGGGGATATAGAGTTGTGATTCCTAGTAGCATGAGATCTGATTTATTACACGAATTACATGCTATACACATGGGTGTGGTAAGAATGAAAACCACAGCGAGGCAATATATTTGGTGGCCAAATATCGATAAAGAGATTGAGAATGTAACGAAAGAATGTGAAATTTGTTTTTAAAAAAATAATTATCCACCAAGACCACAATTGCATGTGTGGGAATGGCCGGTAGGCCCCAATCATAGAGTACATGCAGATCACCTGTTTGTAAAAGGCAAACCGTATCTGATCATGGTAGATGCCTACTCTAAATGGGTAGATGTAAAAAAAGTAAGAGACTTATCAGCAAGTACCACAATAGACGCATTTAAAGAGTATTTTGCGACATGGGGACTGTCACATAAATTAGTAACGGATAATGGTAAATCTTTTGTTGCGGAAGAGTTTCAAAGGTTTGCAAATAGAAACGGAATTGAACATGTTACTAGCGCACCGTATCACCCAGCGTCGAATGGGGCCGCGGAAAACGCGGTAAAGACTTTTAAAGATAAGTTTAAAAAATTAGTCGAAGAAAAGGGAGACTCTGTAGATGCGCTAAACCGATTTTTGTTGTACTATAGAGCGACAAAACATTGCACAACTGATTGTACTCCGGCAGAACTGCAAATAGGGAGAAAAATGCGTACTAGGTTAGATATGATAATACCAAATGTAAAGATAAATGTCGATAAAAGCCAAGAGAGATTTTTCATGGCAATAGGAAAGTGAATTTTGATATGGGGGAGATTGTTATGGCTAAAGATTTTAGCGACGATTTGTGGAAAAAGGGAAGAATAATCGAGATTCTAAGTCCCGTAATGTATGTAGTAGAGTTGTTTGATAAGCGTAGAATGAGAAGGCATGTGGATCAGTTGAGAGTGTGCTCACAGGTTGTTACTGAGCGAAAAGAACTGAGTTTAACAGGGCGAGAAAGTATAGGTATGGACGGAGTAAGCATGGTTAGACCGAGTAATATATCCCCGGAAGAGTTGCAGGAAAGGCAGGGGAAAGGGAGGGTTCAAAATGTTGAACATGAAATGAATGTAAAGACTCAAGCGGAGTCTAATGATGTGGCCGAGAACCCAAGGGCTGTTGTAATCAAAACTAAGATAAATTGTAAAGAGAATACGTCTCAAACGGAGGCTGCAATGAGTAAGAAGGAGGAACCTCCAATTTTAAGACGTTCGGTTAGACGTCGGAAAACCGTAAATAGATTAGATTTATAATACCGTTGTAGAGTACATGCAAAACTTAGGGTGAAGGGATGTGATGTATGCACATCGGGTTTGAGGCTGTGTGTGTGAGGCGTGAAGGTGGCGTCGCGAGCGGCGAGCGAACGACGCCCGTAGCTGTACGTAGCAGCGGAGAGCGTGCCTAGCTACAGAGGCAGATGTATCGCGTGGCGTGTGTAATACCTTTTATATCATTAAATACGTTCATTAAAATAACTGGTGCCTTCTTATTATTGGGATACGTTCGTACTCCCGAATACGAACACAATACCTGCGGAACATATTCCCTGCTTCCAGGACAGAATTAGGAAGAGGCTGCTCTTCTGTACGTTCCGAAGAAGATTCGCTAGCCTCTTCCTCATCCGAATCAGGATCTGTAAGAAAATGACTTTAAGTTAAAACTATTTAATGAGAAAGTTTCAATGAATTTTATATTCTTACCATAGCCATCATTGTCATGGTGTTCCTTCCTGATGTTAAATAAAACAGCCATGGCAATGATGGCTGTTTTCGCTGTTGGAGGGGATATCTGTATAAAATTGCAAAGGGCTCTAAATATGCCTTTCCATTCCCCAAATCAGTGCTCTATAGTTATGCGGGTAGATTTATGGAACCTGTTATATCTCTGTTCAGTTTGAGTTTGGGGAGATTGGATTGGTGTCAGAAGGTATGGCTTGCATGGGTATCTAGCATCCCCAAGCAAGATTCTCTTTATCCTCGAGGCCTATTAAATAAAAATAAAAATATTATCACTTCATTGATTACCGAATATCAAACATACTTTTAATAACTAAAAAAATTGCTTACCTCAAACTCTTCCTTCAGAGAACACGAGTCCCATATACGTGCATCATGAACACTGCCTCGCCATTTAGCAACAATATCCAGAATTCGTCGCTGAGCATCACACACTACTTGCACATTGATAGAATAATAACCCTTACGGTTAACATACAACATAGCTCGCTCTTGACTGGGGTTTTTTATTGCAACGTGGGTACAATCAATACAGCCCACAACCCCAGGAAAGTGATCTATGTTGTAAAACTCCGTTTTAAGAGCTTTCATTCTAGCTGGATACACAACAAATCGTGGAAGCAGTGTAAAAATAGCATCAGATACTTTTGCAACTATTCTGGGTACGCTAGACTGGGAAATGCCATGCAGATCTAAAATGTATGATAATTTTATTGATATCATGCAAATGACAGAGTATTATAATAATTTATTTTAATATTAATTTTCACAACGAGCATTGACTTATGGTAATGATTCACCTAATTCTGTCTGGTAGCATCCTTCACCATAGAACCGCAGGGTTACAAGCACCTGCATTGCTGGGGATACGTCGTTGTGGTGACCGGCATGAGACACTAACCTATCTTCCACTAAACTGATGACAAATCGTATACTGTCTTTCGATAAGCGATATCTGTTTCGAAATTCATGATTACTAAATAATTCAAACGGATCACGTCTCTCGAAAAACTTGCGAATTTCTTACTCTCATTTCATTGGCTTCGCGGACTTCGTCCACCTCGGCAATAGCCTCTATTTGCTCCGCCAGATTTGAGCGACCTGTCACTTTAAACATGCACCTGCCCATATCTCCGAACAGGTCGCTGTTTGTCCCAAGATTGCGCCTAATAGCACGCTGTTAAGTGCTTACAAGCGGTTCTGAATAGGCTTTTTCGCTAATAGCATGTTATTAGCTGTTAGTGACCTTAAGAGTGACCATAAAAGCAGTTCTGAATACGGTCACTTATAAACTTACTAACAAATGATTCAAAAGCGCGCTATTAGCACTAAGCCAGTTCTGAATACGGGCTATATCTATATATATCGCAGTACTTATAAAACCTACCGACCAGATGGCGTTGCTGCTCGTGCTAACAGTCTATAGCACGGGAGTGCCGTGTCTCCAATAAGTGGTCTGTGTGTATGAGTGACATCAGATTGAGTCGAGTCGTATGTGAGGATCAGTGAGAGTAAGTTACGACACATTACCACACGGACTAGACAACACATGGGGCTGACCTTCAGACCGTCTTTTACCTAAACATGATCACAAATTATTTAAAGGTATGTATAAATCTGTAGGATCTTTAAGTTACCTAAACTCTAATTAAACTAAACTAGACTAAACTTTAATTTTAGTTCCGGCGAAGAAGTCAGTAATTGCCGTGATTATTTTCTCTTCTAGTGAGAAAACTAGATTTTCTGCATCGAATGGCGGGAAGCAGTGATTCTCAATCAGCCTTGCGCTCAACGCAGTTGACTGGTTTCTTACTAAGGGGCAGTGGTCACATACAGTGGTTCAAGTCCTGATCTTCCAGGCCGCATCCACAGGGCTTAACTCAACAGCCCTGATACGATGCAAATGCGCAGCTAACAAGGTGTCTCCTGTTCTCATTCTACCCCCTAAAAAACACTTACGTGTAAAAAATTACACCAACTACAGAAATGCATTTACATTTTATATCTGTAAAAATATAGATTTCAGTGCTTAGAGCTTCTATGTCCTGTTGAACAACAGAAACTTGTGATATCCCCCAAAAAAACACTTACATGTAAAAAACTACGCCAAGTACAGGAGTGATGTGTATTCCTATAATAAAAAGTATTGATATCAGATTATTGAGGCCAAGTACATAAGTCATCACATGTTTGCCTAATATATCATCTAGCACTGGCCCATCATTTTAATTGTATTTTCAACATTTCCTATAACGTTTACGCTAATATTTTACATTACTACTGCATCCCGTAGTTGATTATGATTTAAGGGTCATTTAATAATTATTCAAACTTTAGGTGATTCCTTATCGAGTACTACTTGGCGGGTCCGTGCATTTCTTGATATAAATTTGCGTTCATTATGCCAGTCATTAAACTCAAAACGAATGTCAACTTTGTATATAGAGCTTATTAACAATAACTCGTCAAAAATAATCACGGTAAAAGCTTAATAACAAACATATAGTTTTATGATACTATTAGAACGTTGAAAGTTAATACTTTGGAATTCCTGGCACGGACCCGCCAAGTAGTACTCGATAAGGAATCACCTAAAGTTGTATTAATTATTAAATGACCATTAAATCATAATCAACTACGGGAAGCAGTAGTAATGTAAAAGAGTAGTGAAAATGTTATAGGAAATTTTGAAAATACAATTAAAATGATGGGCCAGTGCTAGATGATATATTAGGCAAACATGTGATGACTTATGTACTTGGCCTCAATAATCTGATATCAATACTTTTTATTATAGGAATACACATCACTCCTGTACTTGGCGTAGTTTTTTACATGTAAGTGTTTTTTTGGGGGATATCACAAGTTTCTGTTGTTCAACAGGACATAGAAGCTCTAAGCACTGAAATCTATATTTTTACAGATATAAAATGTAAATGCATTATGATGTCGCTAATCGGAAAAATATATTGCGTTGTCGAAAATATTTAATGGCATATAAATTTAATTTGTAAGTCCCTTTTTTTTAAATGCATAAAGATATATAAATATATAAATATAGATATATAAATGTTTAAAGAAAATGTAATCTTCAATGCATATAAGCGTCGTTAATGGTGTCCAGCTTATTGAAGCCGTGTGGTAAATGTAAGAGAGGAGAGTGTGCTGATTTATTTACGTACCTCAGGCCGTGCAAACAACAGAGAGGATACTATAGGTTGAGCGAAGCGCCAAAGCGTCGCTCGTTGCACGCTTATCTGGACACCCTGGACTTGCACATCTAACACCTAGATACAAGAAACTACGGAGCGGAACACCTGGACATCCTGAACTTCCACATCCAACACCTGGATACGGGAAACTACAGAGTGGAATACCTGCACTTTTACATGCGACACCTAGATAAAGGAAACTACGGAGCGGAACACCTGGACACCCTGTACCTCTAAAAACTGTCACCTAAAATACGAGGAACTATGCCGAAGTACACACATACATATATCCATACACTCGTGCTCCACATGAAAGCCTTAATAATTCTGTACTATTGTGAAAGCAGCCTTATATTAACTGGAAATTCGGTGTGAATGGTAGCTTCACATATAAAGTGTGTTTGATTGTGTTGTGTATTCTTACATTATCAACACCATGCAAACTACAAATAGATAAAGATGGCAAAGCTGTCAGCGCCATCTGTCGTGTAAAAAAGTAGATGGACGTGCGAAGACGACGAGGGCGACCATGACGGTGACAACCGTAACGACAGCAGTAACGACAACAATAACGACAACAATAACAACAACAATAACGACAACAATAACAATAACAACAGTAACAACAACAACACCGCCGGACCCACTTAGCCACGTATTATCAGCATCTGACAAGTAAATAGATTGGTCAGACTGTGTGCGTTACACAAATAAAAATCACACAGAGGCATCAAATTAACTACCGCCCGGCTCGTTGGAAAAAAAGACCAGACAGTACGCGTCAATTTCCCGCGAGGTGTTGGTGTAGTCGCATACGAAAGGAACGAGAGGTGCGAAACTCCCTCAGACTGGCAGGCAGAGCATTTCATAATATCGCACTAGTAACCGCAAAAGATTGGCGATAGTATTCGGTACGGTGAATAGGCGCAGCTAGCAAGTTTGTGTCTCTGTGCGACATCAGGTGCCCACCACCCGTAGGTGGTATGACGTCCCTAGCTAAATACAACGGTACTCCGGTGCTGAGAAGTTTTGTTAGAAGAGAGAGAATTTTTAGCCACCCCAGACGTTGATACAGCTCAGTGACGTACTCCTCGCGCCTGGCATCGAAAATAAACCGGACGCAGTTAATAAATGCAGCTTAGAGTCTATTCTCTAAGGTAACCGAAATGTTATGGTAAACTACGCAGCAGTAATCAGCGATAGGGAAGACGAGAGAAGTAACAAGTTGTAAACGGAGAGCTACAATAAGTGCGTTTCGATTTGTCTTTAATAAGTAGAGCGCTCTGCTAATCCATTGCACAGTTCGATGGTATGTTGCTCCCATGACAGCGTGCTATCAATTGTGATGCCTAGATGCCGAGTTTAGGTGTTACGTGCGACACGTCTGATTTCCGAGAGGAAGTACGTGGAAGGCGAACTTACTTATTTTTGGGATTCTTGCCACCTTAAAATGCTTATGCAGGATCAACTGCTTTCCGCTGTTCCTTTCGTTAGTGCAGATCGATGATCGAGGTCAATATATATTGAGACGTTTCGTGATTTTGGAGCCTTAGGAATCACGAGACTTTTAGTAGGGTTTGTGCACTAGGCAGGCGTCTTTAGAAGTAATTAGACACTAAAGTTTTTTAAAATTAAAAGATGATGATATATTGTCCTATAAATTACAGACTAGGTATCCTTAATATTCTATTTTGCTCTCTCACACACATTTTCACACTTTATAATTGTCTCTCGTTTGATAGTCGTACCGTAGGCGACAAGAAGTGTTTTTGTTTACGTATTCTCTCTGCTAACCTTTTGGAATGGAAAGAGGTAGCTGGAACCACAATACAGCAGATTGCACAATGCGTTTGATGATCGTGGGCCAGTTGTTGATGAGGATGATAATGATTCAGTACCCACAGGAGATCACAATGAACCTAGTTTGCTGAATCCCTTATCTTAAGTATAGGTTCGGCTCAGACAGCTACTAATCACAATGATATTGGCAGCTGAGTCTTTTTAAGGTGGGTTGTTTTTATGGTCGATCTGCATTCCTGATAGTTCTATTACAATAACTTCATTGCAGGAGAATGCAGAGAGAATTGGGATGCCCTTCCTGACACTAGGGGGTATCACAATGATTCCTTAGGCCTGGTAAGAGCTATAGGATGCTCAGACAGCTAATCACAATGATATTGGGAGCTGAGCTTTTTAAGGAATGTGGTTGTTATGCAGTCGTCGATTTCTGACAGCTCCAGCACAATGCTTTCAATGCAGAATATCTACAACGATGGCAGATTTCCTGATACAGGTTGGAGACACAATGCTTTCCAAGACCAGGAATTGCTGAGGATGAGTTCCCACAGTTTGCAGTACAATACTGTTCACTGGTTCGCTCTGGAACAGAGGATTGGTTTTCTCCTAGCTTTTTGATAATTTGTACTTTCTAAATCTTTACTTGCTTCTTGTCGTCTTGTGGTGTACAAGGATCTGTTTGATTCGTCTAGATAGACACGAGTGAGCTCCTATCGAGAAAGCCGCTGCTTATATCCGCGATAGGCATACGTTAAATCTAGAGGGGATAACGATTTTTATCCTTCCGAGGTGTTAACGTCGCTTTTTGGATTCAATGTTTTGATTTATTATTTGATTCGATTATTTAATTTGACTAATTGGATTAGCGGTTTCTTCAGCTACCGACTTACTGGTATTTCTATTGTATTCGGCGCGTGCTGGCTTATAACGTCTGGGCACCTGTTTGTTTTGATTTTAGTCGGTCGACTGTATTTCGGATTCTAAGAATATTAAAGGTAATAATTTCTAATATTATCTCCTCATGACTGTCGCTGTGACTAGTTTCAAGGAAATTACGCAATATTAGAGATTTAAAGGTCCTATATTCCCTTTCCTTTATCGGCGTCGCTGTGAGAGTTCAATAGGATTATTGAAGAATTACAAGATTTGAGGAGTTCTCTCAGATACTGTTATGCACATCCACAGTGCGCTATGCACTCTTATGTGGGGCTCTTGACGTATCAATCATCGAAAATGGATGATTAAGAAGGAAAGAGGATAGAGGATAGGGGGGTATAAGGACGGAACGTCACAATATATATTGTAACGCATTTCCTGACCTACGTTCTATCCGCGACCCCAACGTGGCCTTCCGCAGACCCCTTGGGCGCGAGGTGCATCCTTGCACCAGCCCGACTCGTCGGGCCTTTAATTTCTAGACCGCGGTACGTCGCGTCCGGGAGTCCTCTCGACCGGATCTTCCCGCTAGCTCTCCTTCGCGTTGGTACAGGGGAACGTGAGGGCGGCGAGTTTCTGCAGGAATCGATCGGCCTTTCCGAAATAATCGACACGGTGGGATTTCCTTTCAATAATCTACATTTATTTCGTCCTAGGTAAACGATTACAATCGGGTGGTCTTACGAACGCGACTCGATACAATCCTAGTAAGGGACGCGGTCGCGGCAGTCGTCTTCTACTTTCCCGGGCGGCTCCAATTTCCTCGCGTGTGGGCCAGTGGCGGGCCCGTAGCCCCCACTCCGCGTGCCATGCTGCACCGGCGGATGCACTTCATCCCCGTCCGGCGCGCGGCTTCGCTCGGCAAATGATAATGTGACTGGACTCACCAACTTCCGGTGTATTCGGCTCCTTCCTCGACTCCCCTGGCTCTTTTCCGGTCTCCAGCTCGTCTCCGCTCTCACTCGCTCTCTCGCTCGCTCCCTCGGCGATGTCGTAATCCACCAAAAATCGAGGTCCGTTGGAAAATGCCAAGTCGTCTTTTTCTATATCAGTCACGATCACTTTTTCCACATACAATTCAAAATCTCCTCACTAATCGCTCGTTCACACATGCTCATCCGGGTTCACGGTTCAAAACGAAGTGGTACCCCTTTTGGCCCCCGGCCCGAGGATTCCCGAAGAAATCCCGAGTTCACCCGAACTCATGCGCTAGTTCACTAACGAGTTCACTCGCCTCGGTCCGCTTTCCGTTTTTCGGCGCACACAGCCCGCCAGTCTCTGGGCCGCGCCGATCTTACCCGAGCGCGCCCGATCGTCGAGCTCGGCGCTGCCGGTTTCTCTCCCCGGCTTCCTTTCGCCACAAACCTTCGGCGTCGTCCGCATTCTCTCGGCAGCTTTCGTCGGCGGCACGGCTCTCCGTGCGCCTACGTTTTTATGTAACTGGCCGTCCCACGGATGCCACGTTACAATATATTGTAACGTAATTCTTTTCCTTGACCCGACAACGATAGCAAAACATACGAGAACGAACTATCTTCGAGAACCAACCTACGTTACCTTCGGCCGTCCACCCGTCGTTCGTGCATCCGCAAGCCAGGCGGGCGCCAGCCAATTCTTTTTCCACCGGGAACTGACGAGCCGGTATAAACTGGAAGTTGGGGTGGAAGTTCGTGCATCCACAAGCCAGGCGGGCGCCAGCCAATTCTTTTTCCACCGGGAACTGACGAGCCGGTATAAACTGGAAGTTGGGGTGGAACAGGCCCAACTCCACCAAGAACGAGAGCTCTGACACAACCTATCAGACGAGGCGATAGCTTAACGGATCCTGTCGATTTTTGGGGACGCGTATAATCGAGAAACGCAACTGTAGGTGCTGATCTTTAGGGTCGCGTAAAATCAGCAAACGCAACTGGAT
>NW_014332904.1:1835-2011 GCF_000341935.2 Cephus cinctus | reverse complement strand
CATCTTCTTCTCCCCTTGTTCCCTCAGTCATAACCATCTTTCTTCTTCATTCTTTCTTTTTAACAATATTCGTCTTTTCCCCTTCAACAACATCTTCCCTGTCTGCTGCCACCAAACGTTTGCATTCTATTTTCGAATCTCCTATTCCTTCCTATATCTCCATCACTCTCCTCCTA
>NW_014332904.1:0-1721 GCF_000341935.2 Cephus cinctus | reverse complement strand
GTATACTGTATCATTATTGTATTTGTCCAATAAATTGTCTTGCAACACTTATACACTTTTCGAATCTCCTATTCCTTCCTATATCTCCATCACTCTCCTCCTAATATATCCTTGAATACTAAGTTTTTAAAATGTCATTTGGAAAAAGAAAAATCCAAAGTGGTAGCGCATGTAACATACCCCACGTATACTGTATTGTAGTGATATATGTAATATATCTGAAATGGTATTGTTATTGCTAATGTTTCGCAAACCATATATGTATGTACATCTATACTTTGTATACTGTATCATTATTGCATTTGTCAAATAAATTACGTTGTAACACTTATACACGTTGATATTCTTTTGCCTTCTGCGAATATCCCTGAGTACGAATGAGTTCTGTCTCTCTCTTACTCTCTTCTGTCCTGACTGCATCCTTCTCCTAGTCCTAATATAATTTGAAATACAATTCTCGAAATTGCACCTTTGGTAGGGTGTATCTCGGAAACGGCTGGGTTTAGAGTTTTTTCCTTGAAATTTTGAAAGATCTCTTAATGCAGAAAGTGAGACTAGAGAAGAGAAATAGGAATAGTAAATAGAAATAGAATAGAATAGAAATGGTCCACAGAAGAGTCTGGCACAGGTTAAATTGCGATAGGGCCACTTTAAAAAAATTGCTTTACTTTTTGGTATTCGCAGACTTTTTTTTGAATCTTGAAATTATCAAATATTCATATTAAAGAATTCGGATTAGTTCGAATTTTCGCCGATAAGAGGGCAGCACCTCCTGGGCATGATATGTGGCGCCATCTACACGTATATTATATTGTAGTTATATTTTAATATATTTCTAATCTCATTGATATTATTAATCTATCGCGGATTATAAATGTACATCTGTACTTTGTATACTGTATCATTATTGCATTTGTTGAATAAATTATTTTGTAACACTTATACACGTTGATATTATTTTGCCCTATGCGAATATCCCAAAGTAAGAATGAGTTCTGTCTCTCTCTTACTCTCCTCCGTCCTAACTGCATCCTTCACCTACTCCTTATATAGTTTGATATTCAATTCTCGAAATTGCACCTCTGGGAGGCTGCATCTCGAAAACGGCTAGGTTTAGAGCTTTTTCCTTGTAATTTTGAAAGATCTCTTAATGCAGAAAGTCAGAATACTCCATAGAAGAGGCTGGGACAGGTTAGATTGCGATAGGGCCACTTTCAAAAAATTCCTTTACTTTTTGGTACTCGCAGACATTTTTTTGAATTTTGAAATTATCAAGTATTCGTATTAAAGAATTCGGATTAGTTCGAATTTTCGCCGATAAGAGGGCAGCACCTCCTGGGCATGATATGTGGCGCCATCTCTGAGAGAACGACTGAACTATCTCGGATAAAATAATTCCGAATTCAATTTAAAAATCCCATAGTCGAAATTTCAATGAGTAAATCATATTAAAGAATTCGCATTAGTTCGAATTTTCGCCGATAAGAGGGCAGCACCTCCTGGGCATGATATGTGGCGCCATCTCTGAGTGAACGAGTGAAGAATCTCGAATAAAATAATTCCGAGAGTAATTCGAAAATCAGCTGTATCTCGGAAGAGACTGGTACTGATCAAATTGCAATAGGGCACTTTCAAAAAATCCCTTTACTTTTTGCAACAAAATAGAGCATAGCCGAATAGAGGTGTAGCAGCATAAGGCAAGAAAAGGAGGAAAAGGATAC
>NW_014332903.1:37486-106396 GCF_000341935.2 Cephus cinctus | reverse complement strand
GCTTCCCCGCCATTTTTCATTAGGAAAGCGATGAAATAGAAGTTTCATTGTTATCCACGTTGTAGCTGAGATTTCAACGATTAAAACGCGCTTTTGAACATCCCAATACGAGTACGCTAAGGGGTGTAATTATCCGTTTGAAAAAACGCCTTAACTTTGCGAGTTCCGCTCGAGGCGCTCGAGGGACAAATGCTTGTCGCGCGTGGTAGGGTGATAGTCCCCCGAGCGCCTCGAGCGGAACTCGCAAATTTTTGGCATTTTTTCAAACGGATAATTACACCCCTTAGCGTACTCGTATTGGGATGTTCAAAAGCGCGTTTTAATCGTTAAAATCTCAGCTACAACGTGGATAACAATGAAACTTCTATTTCATCGCTTTCCTAATGAAAAATGGCGGGGAAGCTTCGGGCGCGCTTGCGAAATCTCGAGATCTCTGTCACGGGATCATCTCCGAGAACAATAATTTTGTGAGAATCTGCAGTATCATTAAAGATGATATCATGCAGAAACTGGACCAGATTGGCCGGCGCGTTCGGAAGTTATGGCCATTCAAGTGTTTTCACTTCAAGGGGTTGTAACTCCCCCTTGAGTGATCCTACAGGGGTTCAATGGGGGTCTTTTTTTAATGCGGAAGGATGCTCTCTCTCGTGCCCTGATTAGAAATATAAATTTCCTTCCGGAACTACTAGATCTCGAATTTTTCAAAAAGTTCCAAAATGTACTTTGTCACTCCAACCCCTGCCATTCGGCCATTTTGTATCCGATCGAGATAAAACCTTTACCATTCGAACGGGAAGGAAATTTCCTAAAACATATGTCTTTGGTTTTTCGAAATCTGTCATACTTTCACAGATAAGTACAAAAATTCAAGTGTTGCACTTCAATTGGACGTTACTGTATAAAGCGTGCATCGCGATGTAAACTAAATCTAGATCAACTATATAAAAAAGTATATCTTACTGTATGTTTAAGTTGCAACGGATAGACTATACGTTTTAAAAGCTTGTAATATCTGTCATAGTCTTTTTATTTTATTGTTAATCAAACTATATCAATTTTCTACATGAAAATCTGCAGTATATCACACGGAGAAAAGTGGACAATCGATGTATAATAATATATCTTCTTACATATAACTTGTCATTAGACGCATACGATTTAATCAGATGTATAAAGTAAATACTATTCTCTTATTTTGCAATAGATGTAATATTTCATAACTCTGAGATATGTAGTGGTAAGCTGTTTCTTGCATTTACATGAAACCTATACAGATCGGTGAAAATGCGCTGAAAGCAAAGATTAAGGTCCCTACAGTAATTCTGCAAAGTTTAGGATATTTGACCGCTTGATTCCGGAGATACATGCTTCTAAAATTTGCCAGTTTCATATTGCAAGTACAAACTCCAAACTGTCAAATGAGACTAGAGCGCTTAATCTGTTAAAATTTAAATACTTCAAAACTAGATCAATGAATTGACGAATCGACGCAATCAATATTTCGGAAGAAACTAATGAAAACTCAAATTCATCAATCATATCGTATAATAATCAAAATCAACTTTCGATAGGCCGTTTTTTCGTTAGGAATAACGGCCGTATTCGAATGACATCTTGGTAACGCCACACGTGTCAGCTGACGCATATTGCCTATGTTCCACAGCCCGTTGACCGTGTAACATTTTTTAGATCTTGCATAGAACAAGAGGATGACAAAAATATTTATATCTCTTGGCGGAAAATTAAAATGGAGATAGAACGAAGACCTGTAATATTAAATAAAAAAAAGTTCTATCGTAGTTGCTTGTTTATCTTTCAGACACTGAGGTTATGCATGCGAAAGTACCGACGGCCGGAAGTACGGACGGAAAGTTTGCGACTATTGTTGCATGTAAATTTATATGGTTTACGACACTCAAAGTTGTAATTTTTGCTTCAATATTTTTTTTTGCGTGGGGATCACATTGATCGAATAATATAAAAGTTTTTATAAATAATTAATGTAATTGTATGCTGAGTTTTACGAACAAACATCACATATTTCTCACTAAGAAAACCAGATGCCTATGGGTTATTCCACATCAGATTTATAACCAAATTTTTAATTGTCCTAAAAATTGTTCCCTTTTTTTGAAGGGGGAAAAAAAAAATTCAATATGGCATTTTCAAGTCACAGCTCACGGCAAGGGTCCTTGTGTGGGCAAGGGCGGGTGGAGCTTCAAAAAGATAAGCAAAGAAAGCCAGTCTTCAAAGATCTTCAAATGACCAAATAATGACCCCATTGGAGTGGACCCTATGAATGGGCCCAACTCGACTCTACGTTATCTAATATCTCTGTTGACTACGAAACCGAGAAATCTTACGATAAAGCAGCTAATTTAAAAGAAATATGTTTCGATGATTGTAAAACGATACCAGGTACACAAAAAATATACTGTGCTGAACCAGTTGGGGATCGCGAATAGAAAATCAAAACTTATTCCCGTTGTTCCACTTTTACAACCGTTAGTTCTCAGGTTCGCAGAAGAAAAAAAAGCAGTTTCGGAAAGAAAGATTTAAAAAAGTATAAAATAATTCAATAATATAATTTTCTGTATTATTGTATGTAAATCAGTAATATAATTAAAGTAAATAACCATTTCTTGATTTGACAGTGTTACTCTGAAACCTTTTAACATTTACCTGAGTATCATTCATCTGAACTAGGTGAAAACCCCATCAAAGGATAATGGGATAACTCGAAAATGTCCAAGCACGCTTGTCTCCGTGCTTCGCCCGCGCGCGAATCATGAGCGGTGTCACATATGAAGTTTGTTTCAAAAAATATTTAATGATCCACTTTCAAATTTTCAGACAATATTCTCTGTACTATAATAACGAATTACAGAAAAAATTATTCAATTTGAAGATGCTTCTTTTGAAATAATACAAATTGTTGCATAAAAATTATTAAACGATCGAATTTTCAACCAATGTGGACTTTAAAGTGAACTCTATTGCACATTTTGCCTTGCAGTACTTTGCTTTTAGTCGAAAAGTGGACGATGTACGATGAATTTAAAGAAGAACCGGTTTTTTGGAGTCGATAAATTAAAAAATCGATATTTCGAAAATTCTTCATATCATATTGAAATAAAAAAATACGTGTCATTTTTTCCCCCCTTGAGAATATGGGAAATAATTTTTTGGACAATTAAAAAATTGGTTTTAAATCTGACGTGGAATGACCCCTATACAGTATGCGAGTGGAGTACGATTCGAACCTACGATTATCGGGATGCTGCAAGTAAGGAGTATGACGTTACCGTATACATGGAGACATTCTGTGACAAGAGTCCTTAAAAAGACAAGAGGTATCCGAACGGGCACTAGTTCGCTGCCGCGCCACTAGGTGGCCAAGGCAACTCGCATGAAAAAATGGAGGACTGGGTAAATAATTAATCCGTCGATGTTGCGATCATCGTCTTCGTCATCGAGATGTATACTTTTGTATTCTGCATCCTGTATCCTGTATCCTGCATCTTGTATCTTATACCCAGCTTCTCTCATCCGAGAAAGAAGCATTTTTGCGAACACCATCCGTCCGTTGAGGACTCTGTGGTTCTACTTTCATTTCAGTAACTTAGCTTGAACATATGGAGTCGAGTAGCGCAGCGTTTGGTTACCCTGGACAAATTAGCAGAGAGTGATCGCTTTCGCATTATTAGTAGCCGGAAGTGTTGGCTTCTACAGTCTCAAATCACGCATCATCCGTAGCTGGCGTAGCTGGAAGTGTTGGCGTCCAAAGTTTGAAATCCATTCTTCCGACATTTCTAATTACACCGATTGTAAACAGAACCGATAGATGATGATACCGAATAAGAGAGACTCAAATTATAATAAACGAAGAAAAGTTAACTCGAAAGAACGTTTTATTATTACTGTAACACAGTTACCCCTTTATCGTTCCAAACCCTGGTTAACTCTAACAGCTAAGTAGCAAAAATCGTCATTCGAGGGAACTGGTACTTCACCAGTCTTGACAGTTGAAAATAATATACGTTACAATTCTGATATATTTAAAAAAACAATTGTCAGTAGAATAAATCCGATTTCATTTTTGATGATACAATATTTATTAATTTTATATAGAATTTTGTTTGTTTAAAACTGTTCAATAATTTATATTTGGATAATTTATTGTATACAAGCAAAAAATTACTTTTTTCCGTGTATGATTTACATGCATAACAATGAAAAGTATTATATAAACAATAATAGTGGAACACATCAATTCATTGATCGTTAGTATGAATTACTTGTGACTGCAGTTTCCAATTCAATTGGCTTATTATTATTAATATTTATAAGACGTTTTACCGTAAATGACCACTAAAAAGAACCTTTCGAATAATAGCGGCAACATAGAAAAGATGTTGTTTTTTAACGAAATTAGTGTATATATCGCTTCGATTTTATAACTGTCTGAAAAAGTAATTTCCAATATCACCTATTTATGCTGTGCAAGCATTGTCCACGCGGCCAAGGGCAGTAAAATCAATAATGAACGCGTAGACTTTGCGATCGGTTTCAGAAGAACAGCTCAGATGGATCTGCGTAATTGCAACGAGGGTGAAAATATTATCCGAGCAGCCTTTGTGGAAACCAAACTGGAATTGGGGAAAACACGCGGCGGCGTAAGTTAAGCTTTCAGGTCTCACTGTGATCACGGCAGAGCAAATCTTTGAAATACAGCTCATGGTAGATATTTCTCTCTAATTACCCGGGTTGGTTTGACACCACTTTTTGCTTATCATGGCTAAATTCACCTGGACTCACTAACCGGTGAACGTTTCTTTTGCATGGATTTTGCTAAAGAGTGATACCACGTAGAGCAGCCAATTAGGTGGCAGATTTTTAAAGAATTCGTTTCCAATCCCGTACGATCCAGACAAATTGTCGTTTTTAGCTTTTTTTAAACATCTGAGAATTTCGATTTGATTGAAGTGTGCATCAAGGATGGATTAAGTGTGCATGATCGAAATTAACTTAAATAAAATTAAGTTGATCAGATCTGCTGTTATTAGAAAATTAAAAATTGTGCCGTCGATAATTTGTCCACCAGGTGGAAGGAGTGAACTGAACAATCCGCAATTAAAGTATATCTCTCGAATATATAATATATGTATATTGAGTAATAATTGTACGTAGCACACTTTAATAAGGGTGATTACTGATTACTGATCACTGATTAGTGTGGCGTGCGAGCTACTCTAAGCTCTTTGAACACCTTGAGTCTAACCAGGATATCTGTGGCAAGTTATGATTTTAAGTATAAATACATAAAGTTGAGTAAGTAATGTAATCAAAGTATATAAATACTACAATATTATATAATAACATGTACTACTTTATATGTATAAGATGTCAAATGATTGAAGATCTAGTAAAAAATTACCGCAGATTACGGTTGATATGATCTTTGGACCCAGATCTGAAAATAGGACTCATTCGGACCGAAGGCAGCAGGCAGCCACCATTACGTGACGACCAATCTACAAGATGCTTTGGGTTTGATTTATGACGTCAAGAGCTCGATGCTATTTGTCCATTGGTCGCTGAATGTTGCTCACTGTCTTCTATCTTTGGTCCGAATGAGCCCTGATATTTGTCTCTTGAAAACAGGACCTTGAGGTTCAAAATGAGGTTTGTTAACTCCATTTTCATTCTAAAATCGTCATTTTTGGATATAAGATATAACTAATAATTCGAGGCTCAAACTGGTGTTAACTTACTCAAGTTTTCCTATTCTATAATCTTAATATCAGCCTGAACGTCCTCGTGTAATTTAAATAAGTTCAAACGGTCCAAAATGTTCGACTCGGGGAGTGAGTGAGGAGTGAAAGTGTATGAATATTCGCAATAGAGTGAAACAGTAATGAAAGTATGCGTGACTGATAGTACGGGTAAGACAGAATGCCTGCGGAATAGAATAACGGCGAATCTGCGATGCAAGCGTAAAGTGGGCAATGGGCGGGAAAGAATAAAGTGTGATTGGGAATTAGGAAAATCATAGAACCATCCAAATGGTAGAGAGAATGACGAGTAAGGAAATGAAGCGAATATGTAATAAATGGCTGTTGGTAAGATTATGTAGAAAAAAAACGAAATAAAAATCTTTTTTTTAAACGTTTATACTAGTGATTTCAGTAGGATCTCCAGGTTATGATTCGTGTTTACATATGTTTCCTGTAACGTTTGGCGATAGTGCAATTTCAAAGATATGTGTCAATTACAATCGTCTAAATTAAATGTCGATATTGTGGGAAAGAATTGGCAAGGAAACTTCCTATATTTGTTGTCTATTTCTATTTCTCTCTGACCTGCCTTTGAGGAACAGAGGATGCGCCTGTATTAGTATTGTAGCCCTAGGGGCATTCTGCCTCTCTATTGGCTATGGCACTATGTGCGAATTGACAAATCACGGCGAGGATAATAGATCAAAATCAATATGGCGATAATTGAAATTTCTGAGGTAGATCGCAATGCTCTCCTCAAAACTTTGACAATCTTTCTCTACACGGTGAGCTAGGCTGAATAGCAAACGCTAGTATGCTGTAGCTTCGGACAAAATTATGAACAGAGATTTTATGTAATGAATATGCTCTATCCCAATGGGCATAAGTCGAGCTCAAATACTTTATTACGATTTTATGATGCGTTATCCTTTCGGATTTAGTTCACGCTGATTTTATTACTACTCACTTTACTGGACTTGTTGACTTCTGAATTCATGAATATTTAAATTGATTTGAAATGCTGTATTTGACTAATTACAATCCTAAATTTATTAGCGAGAAGCGCTAATCCTCTATGGGATTATTTTTCTATTATTTTACGCGGATTGACTTTCGGGAGACGTTTTTCATCTATCGGCTGTTGTTGACACTGGCCGCGCGACCTTGCTGTTTACTTGTAACGAGTGCGCTATCGGTACGGGAGTACCGAGAGGTTGATCGATTTGTCACGTTACAATACACGATTCCTAGATAATTAATTATATTTCATAAGGTTGTTCTGGTTGAAATTTGTGTTTATGTGATTTCATTAACCCCATCTATACGAAAAAGTGGGAGTAGTACCTATTGAAAGCCGAATAGTAACTATTGGTAAAGAAACTACTGACAGTAGTAACTATGGGCGATATTACTATGGGTAGTAGTGATCTTTGAGGTCTCAGTTAAAATTATTGATAATGCTAACTATTCATAGCAGTTATTATTAATACTTTCATAGTACCTACAGACAATAGTAACTATTGCTATTTTTCTGTTAGGGCAGCACAGCTTCTTATTGAAACAGCATTGTTGTACTATACGTTTCTATTTTAATAATAGCACCTCACCGATGAAATTGACAAACAAATTATATAATTTTGAAGAAAAAAATTCAATTTGTTTATCAAACCCATTCACGAAAGATATTTACAACGATCAAGTTGGCATGCGTTGCATTGATTGGTTTTGATCCAGCGCAGAAAAATTAAAAAATATTTCTGCATGGAATTGCAATTTCTGTGTGGCAAAGTATTATCAGTTCAATAAGAAAATGAAAATCATAGGTTATATCAGGATTTTGTGACTTCAGCACGTTTTATGCATTATATGTTTTAGTTCAGAAACATTTTATTTGGAAAAATTGTTGAATGTTCGATAATCTCGCTGAATTCATCGTAGGAATAAACAAAATGTAATAAGCATTCGATTAAAAACTAAAAAGCCTGGTCGTGTCATTCATACTCATAAGAGAATTAATAGTAGACATGAAATTTGAAACAGAATTTTTTATTTTTCTGACATAAATAATCTAGAAATAGTATGAATTGAATATGTAAATGCAAGAACTAGTTTTTTTTGTTATTATATCGGTAACATTCAACCCTTTGAAGCATAGTGTGCAACAAAGTGTGACACCTATTTTCAATCGGTTTGCAGTAGTTAAACACATATTTTAAGGAGGGTCGAGCGTTACGTCAAGTTCAGAGAAAGGATTCTGATACCTTTAAGGGTTCACATACCCCTGAAATTTTCAAAAAATCGATCTTTTTTTATACATTTTAATTTTTTATACGTTTAAGAATTAAAAAAAAAATTTTTTTAAATTCCACTCCGTTACAAATTTATAGGAATAAATGTAACCGGACAGCGGATTGCGACAGTTACCTGGCTAACTGCCGATCCTCTTGATAGTTGCTTTCTGTATTTATTATAAGAAGATGCTAACCGTTTGAAATACGCCAGGATACAATCAATTTAATCCACAAAAGAAGCTAGAATTATTTTCTCTATAGTCTAACGAGAGGTTTTTTAAATTATTTTTGGACAATTTTTTATAAATTACGAAACACACATTTTTCTAAAGTTCGAAATACTGTAATTTCTTTATTTTTGAAAAAAAATTCCTTCCGTCAGACTATTACTAAAACATTATTTTACAAGGTTCTTTTTTATTTTTCCAGATTCAATAATTTTTGGTGATGTTATGATATCGACGAGGAGGCGCCATGGTTTTCATCAGTAGTCCATTTATACCGGTACAAAATAATGTTAATATTAAACAAAATTTGATCTTTTCATTTTAGTTGAAAAGTTAATAAAAAATGTGAAATCAAAAATTTAATTTTGTTTCACCTTTATAATAATTTTTCAAATTTACTCGGTTTTCAGCGGGCGCAAGCGTATGTGAGCCCTTAATACACTGTAACGTGGCATCAGGACAACCCGTTACAAAAAAAAAGCGTGCTCCTTCGCCACTGCCGTCGGCACGGGTGGCGCCTCCATCTCCATTAAGGGATGCAGGAATCCAGCTTTTTGTAGCAGAAGGAAGCGGAGGAAGATAGTAGACCGGTGGCGAAGGTACGGGGACCTTTTGGATTGAGAACCTGTAGAGAAGGGTTGCCGAACCGCCGAGACGCACTATCGGTGCCCAAAAAACTTTAACCGACTACGGCCTGCAGCACCGCGAAAGTGGACGCCGAAAAGGGTGCTTGTTTTAGCTTTGACCTACACGGGCAGTTGTAAGGCGGAATTCTTGGGAATCGAGAGTTTCCCAGGAGGAACTCGGGTGACCGGCAGACCGAAAGCGTAAAAATCTTCCGTGCTCGGGTTACAACGGAGCTACCGATTAATCGCGGATTGCGATTATCGTAATTTCCCGTAGAGAACCGCGAATCCTTACTTTAACTCTTTGAGTGCGGAGCTCTTCATATTCAAACGCTTGCCGGACACATATTATTGTATACGATACAGTTGCTGGCATGCAAGTATGTGGTTGAGTGTGTGGAACAATGAATATCTGGTGGATGCCCTCGGGGGGCTAGGACGTGGCACTATGGAAGAAGACAGAAGCGACATGGCCGTTGCACTTTCGGATTTTAAAGGATTTATGGAACAGCCAGTTTTCGGTAAATACTGCGAAGACTTACATAGGGAAAATCTCATGAGAAGGGATTCTCGAGGGGGAGTGGTGTGGACGTGCGGATGTTTATCTATGGTGGCTACCGAAGTGGGACTGCACACTTCCGAAGAGGAAGAATATAATTTCAAGGTGTGCCGGAACTTGTTGAAACACACATACGATTTTCAATTTAATTAGAAATTAAAGTTTCACTCGCGGAAACAGTGAATTCAGTATAGGGCAATGCTCGTGAAACTTACTTTAGATAAACCGTCAAAACATCGTATATTTACCTATCAGGGAGATCTTGTTTTTTTCTCTTCAATGAAGCACCACGTCTCCGAAGTTCATATTTTCATTGGATTACTATTCACGATTCGTATCCACTCGAGATTTTGATTACTAATATTAAGTGAAATGGACAACTGAATACTTACACAATAGTATTAACAGTTTGAATATCCGCTACTGTGGGAACAAGCAACTAATACAACATCCAGGCTGAGCTTAACAGGTTAGAATCTTCATTCGGTAGGAACACCGAAGTAGAAGCAGGTTGAGCGAGGAAGTGAAACGACTAGAGCAATGATCCAAAAACTTGCAAGCATCAGTATAAACTAGTAACTATGTAAACATGAATTGTGGTGATTGAGCATCACTGCACACGGCCCGCGCTTTCTGGGATTAGTTGTGACGTCACTGATTAGGCTTAATATAGATACATTTTAGGCGTGGAAAATATTCTGGTTGATAGCTATCCGACACTTGGCTCTCTATGATGCCATAAAGGAACAAGAAGTAGGAGAAGAAGAAGAAGGTTGACATATTGATTTACCTCGCTCCCGAAAATTTTGCTACTTACTTCATGTTCAAAGTGTGTAGTGACATAGTGTGTTCTTGATACATATTTGTTGGTCTTTGTGAAACCCTTTTATCGATATTTTTCTATAGTTTCATGAAATAATACAAGTTCTATTGTATATCATAATCACCAAAGGCCATGAAAACCGAAGCCATGAGACCTTCAACTCCCTATCGGTATCCGGCTTTATATAAGCCGAGATTTCATAAGTTGGCTTTTATTGAGTCAAATACATTTAATGACAGTGCTTTGATTTTCGCGTGCAAAATTGTTTTTCTTCGAGTCCTTGTCCGTGTGAATCACTCACACGTAGAAAAGACAATACGGTTCCTCGAATGTATTTCGCTTGAATTCTGTTAAAACCAATTGGTATTTTATATGGATAAAATGTTTTGTATGTACAATCGACTCTCCCTATTTTCTAATAGCACATCTCTCTTGAATTCGCTCTGTCTCAAGGTCCCAGAGGGGAAAGACTTACTCCAGCTATTCGGTAGTTCGTGCATGCGCCTCAGAAGTCCAGCAGCATGAAGCCCGGGTCAAAAATTGAAACGGCTTTTGTACTTCATTAAAAATACTAAATTTGTTCTATAATATTTGTTTTTATCCTACGTTGATCTGTTTTTGTCCCCAAATTTCAACAAATAATAGAAAAGTAGACTATTTATAGTCTGATTATATTTGCTAGACCGATACAATCAGACTTTTCTTTCGATAATAATAATAATTATAAATAATAAATAGAAGTAATATAATAATAATAGCCTTTTTTGAGTAACAAAAAATTTGTTAAAATTGAATTTCGGTGTGATATTTAAAAAAATGTTCTAAAATACAATTTTTAAGTGATTATGTCCTACTTCATCAGAATATTAATTGATTAATAAAGCGGAAAAAAAGCAGATCAAAAAATCACTATTCGGACAAAGACAGTATAAAAACGGCGTAAAATAGACTCAAATACAACTTTTAGGACAAAAATCGACAACATTTTACGGCCCGGGGGGATAACGTGTACTCGTTGATGAGGGACATCTTCTAATAGGCCACGCTCTCCAGTAGCACACGATTCTAATTCCACTTGAAGGATTGTATATTGATTGAACCTGTACAGAAATTGGTTTTCTCTCTTGGGATGACATCAATCCATATAGGTGTGCACACATGAAACTACTCAGCGCGTATTTTGACCCTTCGATTACACAGCTTATTCAATCCCTTAGTTTCACACACTAGTGCAAATTCGTACAAGCCATCTCTTGTGGTTCATATTTCTAGTTCAAATTGACTAATATTAATTTTGTACCAGCACTTTCTAAAGGTCAGAATATGCCCAATGATATGATAATAACGTAATTTTTAAAACAAAAAAACGGATAATCCAATCATAATAACAATAATAGTTAACACGATTTCGAAGCGATACAGACGGAATATCAAACCCATGGTGCGAATTCACACCTGCGTGAGATCGAAAGACTTGAATTGACTACCAGCATCGTGACTATTGTCGTACCTCTGCTTATTTCTATGCATCCAAGGAAAATACAACTATTTGTAAGTTTACTGCCGACAAACTTTAAACTATATCTTGAACAGTTGTCTTGATAATTACTTATTTGTGTAAAAGCCAATTCGTTGGTCAAAAGTATGACCAAATTAAGTATAATTAGTCCATAGGAAATATGCACTATCCTAATGAAGTGGCAGAATAAGGAACAATCATTATACTAATATCCGCCCGTCATAACGCGCAATACGATATGATTAAATGACAGATTTCGAATCTTCCTTATATTATTACCCTTAATAAAAGTCTGTTAATGTCAAAACGTCCACCATGTTTTTCCATCTTAATTCCTTTATCTAATGAAATACAGAGTATAATAAACATGTTTATGTTCATAGCCTTTTAAAAAATAAACTTCCCTTGTGACCACTTAACATTTTTGAAACCTTAGATCAATTGCGGTATACTATCTTTGAATTTCTTCCATACTAGATAAATATTATACTCACCGTAACCATAAATACGAAGTATCCATAAATTGCAGAGAATAGTGTATACAGTCTGAACGTGGTACTAGTAAGGCTGAATTTATATTACAGCCTGGCTTAGACAAAGCGCCATTACTTTAGAATTTGGTTTTTCGTCGCTGTTTCTTTCACTGAATCTACTCTTCGAATCGCTGGGCTGTGTTCTCAACTACAATTTAAATGCAACTTCAATTTAGGTTCCTCACTTAAGAAACACACCAATTCTATTTGGGATTCATGAAAAGTAATATTTTTCAGCGACATCCGTATTCACACTCTGCTATCATTAAGTTGGATCATAACATAACTTTCTTTGGTTCTTGATTTGGTAGTTTTGCAAAAATTCTTTTACGATCTCTTTTATTGTAATAATTCTACTGCTACTTCCAAACCACAGGTCTGAACCACAGGCAATTGTTACTGTAGTGTTTTATTTTTCTCCCTTCTCTCTGCGGCTCTTTCGACTTCATAACACGTTACTTCATATACATATAATATATGATAGTGAGATAAATCTGGAAAGCTGAAGCCACGCGGAGATAAAAAAAGAAACTGACGCGAGAGAAGGACCCTAGAGGACTATACTGGATACTTCTACCTTTACTATATAAAATATAGAATGCAAAGGTGTGTTGAGTGTGCTATACTTATTCTGTAGCAGCATTGTTACTTTACAGAAAATTTTAAAATACGAGATGCAAAAGATTAGTTTATTAGTAGTTTTATTAGCTTATATGTGAGTTACTCCTTTTAATTTCTAAACTAATTAAATGATTTTGACGGAACTTGGCTTCGGTGTTTACGGTTGTGCTTTTCTCGAATTTAAAATTGAAAATATGAAAGTCAAAATGACGGATAGAATATGGAGGATCAAAAAATGCTCAGAAACTCAAAACTTGCTCGATTGTTGGAAAGCTTAGCCCTCTAAAGTTCTTGATGGTGCTTTATATGAATTTGAAGTAAAAAAACGTAATATTCAAAAATTTGTTTTTTAAGATTTTTATAGTATCATTCTCATCAGAAGTTAGATTAAAATGGGACTATTGCATTGGCAATCATAGTAACGCAGCAAAAAGAGGAAGGAGGTCAGAATAAAAATCATTGACCTTAAAATCCCCTCTGAATTGAATTTTGTGTAAACTATACTCTTTTTTAAATTCGCAGTTTGCCATATTAGAAGCGAAATTTTGAATTTTGTCATTCTGATCCCCCCGTCCTGAAAGGGCTAAAAAGATTGCGTATGTACATACAATATATTAAGGGGATTCCGGACTTCTTATGTATTATGCGCGTAAAATTTAAGCGAATATCGTAGATAAGAGCTTTTTGACAAAGATTCTTTCTTAAAACAGAATTCAGTACTTATTGTGCAAGGCTAACAATCATTTCGACACAGCTGTTACAACAATTAATAAAGAATTGAAAGAGAAATCCAATTTGAAATTTGGCAAGTACACATCGAAATAATCCGGTCAGATTATTCTTTCAGTTTTGAGTTATAATAATTACTCCGGAAGTGGTCTCAAAATGATCGTAACACTTTTGGAATGTGTGCTGAACTGAGTTTTCAGGAAGAATACATGTATAAACACCCTGTTATTTACGATTTTAGTTTATATTTTACTTGCACGGTAATGAGAGTTCGCCTTAAGCTTATTCTACACGGGCCAAGCTAGAGGCAATATTAGACCAAGCATGCCAGTACGGCAATAGTTGCTCCAAACTGTTTACGCCGTTGAGTCTTGCTCCGTTTTGGCATTGAGAGTATTTGTCCGCATTATCGAGAATAGTTGGTTATACCTTTAACTGAATTTAAATAGACTAGACATGCGTGTGTATTCTGTGCCTTGCGATTCTGATATACAGAATATATATATGTGTATAGAGTATATTGTGACGTTATTTCACGTCACAAAACTGAAAAATATTAACTTTGTGTCTATCATGCGGGACGTAGTACCGTCCCTTCACATCGTACCACATAAATTACCAGCCAAGAACTCCAGGGTTCATTCAATTTTTGGAATTATTGAACATTATGCTAATTTCTATCGAATCACCATTTCATGCGTCACAACAACATCCAACATCTGACGTCACTGAAGGAGAATCACCATAAGGTTGCAGCTGGGATAGTTGAGGACGATCCAAAAAGTCTAGACGCCTCCACCCTACTGCCGACGGCTAGCGAACTGAGTAGGGGGTCGGCATTGTGGAAGACATAGCCATGAATTATACTGCTCTTCATATCATTATCGGTACCGATGTCCCGAATTGGGATCATCAGAAGTACTAAAGAGGATTGAGAGCAGGAGCTACCTCGGTGCGTGGCGTCATGAATCTCCACCACCAGGCAACTGGACACACCGAAGCTGCAGCAGTGAGCATATGACATTTTGAAGATCTTGGGTTGATCGATCAGTCATATCGCCGGGTAGACTACAAACGGGATTTGCTTATTCGAATTTTTAGCTGTCCTTCCACGTATTGCGTATCGTCGGTTACAGAAAAGCTCCGGCAATTAAATATTAAATTTATATTTTATTTAAAGACATAATAAGGATTCGTATGGCAAATTCCATTTGAGCACGATGCATGATAAAATAATATACAATAAGGATTGGCGTAATAGTTTCCAATCGTATAAAAAGATAACATAGTTCGTAAATTGTGGATTACAATATAAAGACTGATATAAGATGAACGTACTTATGAGCAAAATATAGAAAAAAGAATAAATAAAAATTGATAAGTGTAAATCATAAAGATTAATTATATAAATGGTCTTTTAACTGATATAGTATGATATTGTTGATGAAGATAAAGACCTGTGTTTTGTGTATAGTATGTGAATATGCTCGGACGTAACAATATATACAGGTTGGCCATAGGTATGAGTGGCTGTGTATTGTTATGTGGCGTTATAAAGCTTGAGAGGCGACCCTTAGGAATTACTGAAAATTAAATAAAAGTATCGGGGTCGATTCCTGATTAGAATTCCTAATTTTTCGGAAATTTCTAGCCCTCCAGCACTCCTTCTCGGCTCTCAGGATTATTTCATTATAGCAGGGGCGAGCCGGGTATCCTGTTATAATATATGTGCAACGTAATTTCTATCATATGATAAAACAATAAAGAATTTAGCACTTCAATAACAAGATCACTTGGATTGTATAAAATAACGAAACAAGCTCTGTATAATACTCACTCAAAATCAAGATGAGATTGGTTACAATCTTATCCCTTTTAAAACGGACTTGAAAGATTGAATTTGTAAAATTTCTGCCTTACCGTCGGGATATTAACGCCAATTGCCTATAGTTATCCAAAATAGATACCCCGAATCCGCTTTCCTAAATATCGATTAGGTGAGGAGTAAATTACATATTGTTCTTTCCTTTTTTGTGCGTTAGGTGCCGAACAACACGCACGGCTTATAAGCGAATAGTAATTTATATCATATCGAATAGAAACGAGCGTTCGGAAATAATTATTAGGCGATACGACAGGGCCAATTTACTATCCCCCCCCTCCCCCACCCCATTTATTGCACGGCCACGAGCCAGATCGCAACATCATTACCTATTATTTCTACGTCTTTAGTTATACGATATTGATCAAAGAGTTATAGTCATGTACTGAAACTTTGATAAGTCTTTTATTAACTCATCACATCCTGCGAGCTAAGCTAACATTTTTTTATATAAATTATATTAATCCTATTCCTCCCGGACTCTGTTGCTGACGTAGAATACTCACGATGCGACCTTGATACTTCATATGATAAAAACTAAACCTATACTATAAAAATCTGAAAATTATATTTTTATACTAGGAATATCGAATAATAAAGTACATGAAATGTTATTATTAAACAAATTTAATTACAGAAGTTTTAGTTATTTATGCTTCAAATGTGATTCAAAATCACACTCTGGTAGCAATAAGGTTAATGGGTAAACGAATCTCGACAGAGCTAATAGTATTTATGATTTCTTGAAAGTATTCATTTTGGCTAATGGAACTGCCAATATTTCTCTAACTTCTTTATTTTAGTATATTTATATCGAATCAGTAAAAAGAATTGAATGATTAATGTGCGATTGTATGTATTACTATTTTATTTAATGGCATCAAATTAGGTTTCTTTTAATTTGTTGTTATTTTTCATATAGGACATAACTTTTTATTCTTCGTTTTGTATTGGACTTATTCTAAGTCTTATTATAATGAAGTAATATGTTACCATCGTCAAATACAAAATGCATTTTTAATTTAAATTTCTTTTAATAGATCTGTAGTTGTTCAATAAATAACTGTATATGTTATATTTTCGTAAAAGAAATATAACACAAATTGAAAACCAAATTCAATGAGTAAATAAATATTAATCAACGATGTGACAACAGTCCCTAGGAAAAGAGAAAGGGTAAGAAGTACTGTACGAACAACAACCGAGCGCTAGTTCACCCCCGAGTCACTAGGGGACCCCCGCAACTTTAAGCGAAATCGCAGGATTACAGGACTAATTGAGCACGCGACAAATACAGAAGGCTGATCTTCTTCTATTGAGAAGGTTGACATGGTATCCTGGAGTATCTCTTAGAGCATCTCTCATCCGGAGGGAGTATTTTATGTAGGACCATTCGTTCCTCTATCCCGCCAGGCCTGTACTGGATCATACCATCTTTCGAGGGATCTTGGGTTTTGCCTTTCACGTTGCAAGCACTGATCCAGCCTCCGTCAGGGTGGAGAATCCAATTGCGCAGCCTTAGCTACCCTGGAAACTAGCAGAGAGTATTTGCTTTCGCCAATCGAGTCACGCGTAGCCGGAAGTATAAGCTTCCACAACGTCAAGACATTCCCGAAGCCCCGAATATCCCGACTTGAAATATCCGATGTAGACGCGAGATGAAATAAATATCTGAATCGTTAAGAAATAAAGTGAAAAGTTAAATCATATAATGTTATATTATTGCTGTAACACGACTATCTCTTCACCACCCCGAACTCTGGCTTACTCTAGAGCCAAGTGGTCAAAATATTCATCGAGGGTATGATACAAATAGACGAGGTATAGCCACTAGCAATCGTATTTTGGCCAAAATCGCCTAGGGACCAATAACATCATCACGTTCAAAGCGACATCAGTTCTACTTTGAGGGGACTTATTAAGGTTTCAGTTCATAAGGAGATGGCCCCTCAAATGGAACTGATGTTGGGGAATGACGACACACATACGTAAAGTCAGCCAATTAGAACGTAGAGAATCCAGCGACGTCACTATCCAAATGCGCAAACCCGTGAATAATATATACGTTTCAACGGTAAATGAGTTATTATTGGGCATACTTCGTAGAAAGAGACTTGATAATAGTTAGACTGAACTCAAGTAAATTAGAAAACGAGATTAACTCGAAAGCATCGCAACTTACGTATATGACATCATCTGTGATATCAGAACATATTGGTCTCCTTGTATTTGGTCTAATGCGCATATCTTACAACTGGTACAGAAACGTCGAGAGTCTTGAAAGGAAGCAGAATGCCGGAGGACTCCTCTGAAAATAAGTAGAGTGACTTTTATTACACGTGAATAAAGCATTCTCCCTTGGCGCGAAGCATAAATTACTATTACCTCAGTGGCCAAAAATACGCGAAAAACTGTAGTCAAGCTACGAAGAATCTTATCTGACGAAAAAGTCAATGTCATTTAGACAAGGGTCTAGAACCTTATACGTAAAGACAAAGAAACGAAAGTCTAAAAACGGTTTTAGAAGTTCACGAAAAATTATAGTTTTCCCTCGATCGAGGATTCTGCTTGAATAAATTCTCACCCTGAGACCATCGAATGAACATAGGAAATAGAAAGAAACAGGGCGAAAAAGGTCCTGCACAAGATAGTCCTTAAGGGCATAGAGTCTTTCCGCCTTCTTAATGAATGCGCATGCGCAGCTGTGTCCCCTTTTTAGTGTGATATATGGTAGTGAGTGCGTTTCCACCTACGACGCATTCCTTGCTTTTGGCGAGCATCTAGTTCCAGAAATGACAAAAACAAAAACCGGAGAAAAAGAATGGAGTCCGGAATTACTATTCGAAAGTTTTTCGCATAAAAGTTCCATTTTTCTTGTGTACAGGAGTCACTTTGCCTAGGGACTTGGTATCAGTGACATTGTATATGTATGTACCAAGCGGATGTCGTTTGAATAAAACTGGGGTGTCAGGTCCTTGGTCTAACCGAAGATTTTAGTGGAAATGCAAATAGGAGAAGAAATAAGAAAAGAATGAAATTGCGTTTCTGGGTACCTTGAAGGTGCGACGCTTTCGTTGGCGGGTGGGACGCTTGCGCGACTACGAAATCGCTTACGGTGGGTGGCTCGGGGTTGGGGGAGGGGGCGCGGTCACAGGAACAGGACAGTTGCTCTTCAGTTGGGTTTGGTACGCGCCCCGCGAACGACCTTTGTACTCCGTTACGCCTTTCGCTCTTTAACTGCGAACGTTGTATCGTTAATAGACGGGCCACTTTCATCCCTCGTTAAGTATTTATTTTTTGTGGATGCGACTATCGCGCTTAATCCAAGATGTTCGTAAGCTACACTGACTGACAGCCATCGCGAAGAGTCCATTCACTTTTCCTGGGATACACTGCAATCCGGTGCACTCGACATTTCTGCAGGCAACAAGAACTGGTAAAACTCGAAAAGTTTATGGAAATTATATTTTTTGCTCATGCCGTGTGTGTCTTTGCATATGTGACTTTAACCTAGATCCGATGACAAAAACTAACTTATTCTTACTGTTATCTTTTCGTTCGGGATAAAACTGTCTCGGATAGTGAAAAAAAATTTTACCCTTGCTAAACTACTGCAATGCTTGACAACATAATATCACCTGGTATTTATTGTATAGCAGTGACAGTTATTCGACTTGTTTTGTACATGAAATTTTCATTTATTGACTCGTAGAAAGTTAATGCATCATTTGATAACAGTGTTTGATCATTCGACTTAGATTGATTGAGTGCGTAGTTCACAATTAGAAATGTTATCAATATAAAAGAAGAATATGTGCCCTGTATTTATCCATGTGGGATGCTTTTTCGCAGACATTCTATTATATATCTTTGACGTATACCGCTTAGCTTAAATTTGTATGAATCGTAAGAACTCGCATGGTAGGACGAGGAACATTTTAAAACTAGTGTCTAAAAACATAATGAATGCATTTACGTAAAAGTATTTTTATTGTCATTGAAACAATTCTTATACAATTGTTGCCTCGATTGTTTCATAATTCTAGCTTGAATAAATCTTTTATATTTTTCGTCTTATTAATTATCTTTCATGTTAACTAAAGCTATACTTACCTTCAAAAGGCTATTAAAAAAATATGCTAACAATAAAAGGAATAAGTTCAAATAATGTTTTCTAGTCAGAATATGTTTTTAATAATTAGATATTATGTATTACGTGTATGTTACATCAGATATCAACCGTCAATAAGTGTTACTTTGAATAATTTGAAAGAATTTTGGAAATCTGTTCAACAAGGCTTTTTTTACAAACACTGTAAATAAGTTTATCTCTGTGTTCATTTTAATGAGTTAAAAAATAATATGAAACATGCGTTATGCGCTTGCTTGTTCAATAATAAGGTGAGTTTTTTCATAGTGGATGTGTATTTATATAGAATATGTTATGGTACAGATATGCTATATTGGATTATTTAGGAGTATCGCACTGATTCAAATGACTAAGCCAACACCAAATAGTGCGACACTCTTGAATAATCCTATATAAACCATAGCAGTCATCGCATATCTTAAAAGGTTTAAAAGTTATTGGGTAAAGTTATGTTTGTATCTAAAGAAAATTTCACTTATTCTGAGCAAAGTTTCGAAAGTGTATGACTGTATGTTAAAGAAAAATGCTAAGTGATACTCCCGAAACTTCATCGAGTTCGCATAACGATTATAGAGTTAAATTTATAATGCCATTGGTAAATGAAAGGTATTTATATTGCCAGATTTTAAATTCAAGAAATATTCATTGCATTGCAACCCCGGTATCTAAAATTCAAATAAGACTTGTTGATAACCTGATCGACTATATTCAAACTATACATATACCTATTACACGATTACACAGACGCAATCGTACTTTACGTATTAATCGTCATAATAGATTTCAGTTCGATCAGTTTACAAACTTGCGTGAAATATTTGACAGGGATAAGACATCTAACCATAGGCAAAGAAGAATCTCCATTAACCGAACGGTCCGTAATAATTACGCCTTGATATTAATGATGGTTTTGGCCTCGGGCACGTCGTTCAATCTATATTTTCTCAAAGATATTAATCAAGGGGAAAATATTTAAGTTATCTACCTACGCTAACAAGAACAATTTATTCCCTTCTGATCCCGGTTTTTGTTGGTAATCACGTAACTGCCTCAGGTAAAGAAGATCATTAAGAATGAAAATTACTGAACACGGCTTCAGTTCGAAAGCCAGTGATAAGAATTATTATGTCAGTATTAGAACTAAGAAACAATTAGTTTTGTGCTTATCAAAATATAATTAAAGAATGCGGAGAATCTTCTTTATTTCCCTTGAAACGTTCCTGCAAATTGATAAAATCATTTTATCGGTTCATTCGTTTCAAAATATTGTTCTTCTCCTGTATTATATAGAACCTGTGTAGAGGTCTTACAATTCAATGAACAAATTATATAGACGGTAAAATCTACCACTTTTAATAGCCAGGTCAGAGTGTTTTCTTGAACTTGACTTGAGTTGAGATTTACAATGGTATAAATAAAAATTCTCGATAAGTATGTACTTGCGTATAAGAGAGGACGGAGATCTCTATATTTTTAATATTGAGTTATTAATTTTTATGCTACCGATGAAGAGAGTCGGCTTTTACTTCCCACGCGAATCCGATAATCCAGGCTGTAAGAATTTTGTAAAAGAAATTGCACTTAATTCTGACTCTTTAAATTTTCGATATCTCTCTTTCAAAGCGCTTGAGTTATTATCTGGAAATACACGTTGTTCAGAGTAATTATGATTTCCTTATTGTTAAGTTATCCCACGTGCATCGTTTGTACTCTTTATTCCCTGATGAAAGATAAGGTACTTATCCACGTTATCGCTGTTTAACGTGATTTATCCAATAATCTGCTTCGAGTGAATCTTTACAAATTTTGTCAAGCTATTCTGAAATTCAATAAAAATATTCGTATCTTGATTATAAATTATAATTTAAGTACACGGAGAAAGTTTTCTGAAAAATATTGCCCTGGATGCCTGGTAAAAATTGCACATGGACTTAGACACTTGGAGGTAACGGAAAGATAGGATGTTTTTATCAACAGTGTAGCCATTTTTACTTGCACAATATAATAAAAATCATCGGCTGAAATTTACAACGATGTAATGGTAAAATTTGCATGCTTCAGGATAAAAATGTTGGTGAATGTTAGAAAACAAATAAAAAGTGCAATAATGGCACAATGCGGACAGGACAATCCGGCGTAGAGGTCAGTAGACGTGATAGTATTTGGTAGGGCAGCACTTGAGACTCTGATGACTCGTGCGCACTCCTGAAAACCGAAGTTTTCCGAAGGAAGATCGTTTAACACCACGGCTAATTAAAATGTATACGAATCTTCTGGAAAATTCGTGTGAAATCTAGCAGTTTCTCAGCTGGTTTAGAGTACGAACATAAAATACTGTTCTGCAGGGTAAAAGTTCCGTCTGACCATACATATTTTAGCGATGAGTTAGAACTTTTTTCAAACACAACTGGTTACAAATTATATTTTTAGCATATTTTCCAGATCTCAAAAATTGTTCACCCATCATAGCAAAACGTATTAGGTAAAGTATCTAAAATTTATTTTGTTTTACAGTAATATTGCATGAAATTTTACTTTGATCCAGGTTTAATTCGCATTACACTAATTTTTACTAGAAAATTTTCGTCGTGCACTTATAATAACGTTATATGCAAAAGCAAGCAGCTCCTAATGTCGGAGGTAGAGTGCGCAGTTCTAACTAATATCTGCGCACACACTGACTCCGTCTCTCTGGAATCGAAGTCAATGGAGCATTTAAATTAACGAGAGCGTTTCAAATCGTGATCATGTTCGAAGCATTTTGCACTTGAAACGAGCCGCAGTTCAGTAACCTCTATGAAGTTGCCCAAGTAGGTGGGGTTCTCCTTGCATTTTTAGCAGCCACTTGATTAGTTCTCTGATTACTCATAAAATCATAATTCAACAATGTTAGAAAAATAGTTATAGTTTTTGATAACACAGTATTACTTAACCTAACCTAGAATTTAAAAAATATATATAGCTAGGTAAGTAATTTACGTGGAGAATAACATTCTGTTATTTACTAAAAGTTTGCCAATATACAAATATGTACGAGGTAATGTTCGGGCAAAGTATGCTGCAAATTCTGTTTTATTTGTAAATTTCAGCTGATGAAGGGGGCGTAGAATTAAAAAAAAATAGAAGATTATGTAATTCGTACAGGCATCTAAAACGTACCATCGTGATATTGAAATAACTATATGATTTTAACAATATTTATAAGCTGTATACGCAATGTTATAACAGAAAAGTTGCCCTTCGCACTTTCGTTTTATTTTAGTTGTTGGTAAGTAATTAAAAATAAAAATATAAAAAATGGTATGAATTAGGAAACCTTATCATATTTCCATACTTACTGTTTTTAAAGATTTAGTATTCTTCGTTAACTAAGCTTTTATATATTATTGATTCATATTTCTAATAAAAAAGTGTTTATGGAAAATATCTGCATTGGGGTGGGGTTTCCGCTATATCGTAAATATACCAAGTTATTTAGCCCAAAGGCACCACCTGAACATGGTTTTACAATAAATCTCAAATGGGCGTGCTAACTTCAAGTAGTGCGCTATTATTGAATAACCCTGTATATAGCTGTAGCTTTTTTTTTTAGAAATAGTTAAATAATAAATTTCGTTTCTTCTAGTAAGTTTTAATTACAAATGAATTCTGTAATTTAGAGACTCAGAAAAATCTCGCATCAAATACGTATGGCATAGTGGCGTGTGAGATTTCATATACTACGAAAAGTTCATAATCAAGAATACTATTTACTAGAAAAAAAATGTCATATGTTTAAACAGATTTCAAAACTAATGTTGTGTATTTAATTCCTTTTATTGTTAATACCGATTTTTCTGACATTTTTATACCCGCTCACATTTAGTAGTCTCATAATATATTACAATTAGACATTTCAGCGTTAGGTTTGTATTGTCACACAATGAATCGCATTTTTTAATATATTTCGTGGATTACGTATAATAATATAAACATCGGAATACGTGCATCCTTGATATCTGATACTTGACCCTTCATGAACTTGAGTAGGATTAATAATGCGCACGCCAGTTTGTTGGTTTTTATAAATTTCATAATGCATCAATTACTCGTAGACCTAATAGTCGAGATTTTGACTGTCGATTATTATCGATGCTCGTCGTATTTATAAATTGATTCGCGCCATTATACTGATGATACTGTTTACACGCGTTTTGCTCTATTAGCCTACAGATTAGTCGGTCTATTAACAAACCCGAGTCGAAAACCTAGAACCGTTTTAAGCATCTACAAGCTCCACTCCTTTGTTCCTTGAGTTTACCGACTCAAGTATAATACCAGTTTCATCTTATACGATTCTACAGGCAGAACTTTGAAGCCAATGCTGGATTTATCAAGAGCCTGTAAACACAGATTCAGACTTGAACAGTCTTATGACATGTAATTGATTTTAACTATGAATTGTGTATATGTTTATAAACATGAATCTTAACCTGGAGATTTTACTAAAATCACTAGTTCGAATTTCCAGACCGAATGCCTCCAATATTTCTACGTCGAAAATAGGACCTTGAGGTTCAAAATGAGGTTTGTTAACACCATTTTCAACCTAAAATCGTCATTTTTGGACATAACTATTAATTCGAGATTTAAACTGGTGTTAACTGTTACAAGTTTTTCTATCCTATAATCTTAATATTAGCGCAAATCTCCTCTTATAGAATAAATAAGTTCAAACCAGTGCTAAATTTTTGACTCGAGAAATAACTTAAAATGACAGATGCAAAATGCAAAGCTTGTAGCAAAATTTCGCCTTGTGAAGGTTTTTTTCTGCCAAAGGTAATGTGTGGCGAATCAATGGAAATCAATGGTGTATTGGCAATTGAGAAATTTTGCTGCGGAAGTCCTCAACATGAACCGTGTAGTTCCCATCTATCAATTTAAGCTAGTTTATTCGTAAACTGACTATAGATGCTATGATATAGTATGATTATTACAACCTCCCTATATTCATTTATAATATATACATACGGTCCATGCTCCATGAGTTCAATGTGTTTTCTTTTCGAAAATCGTAAACAATATAACCCTTAATAAATCATTCGTTTTTTTTCTAAAATAATGTAAATATATACTGAGATAAATAAATAAAATATATTTAATGCAAAAACATATATCTGCATACTTTGTAACAAACATTGTGTGCAGTGAAACGAGTGGACTTGCAAAATACTTCATTGTTTTCAAAATCAAATTGACAGAATCATATTTAGATGGTTCAACAGTCCCGAATACCAGTGTATAAAATATCTATCGGAGCATTTATACATATATGTATAGCAAGTAAATATTAACAAGGTATGGGCTTTACAGTCCAATCAAATAATTGTAAAATTGGACAAGTGGTTAATATGACTATTTAAGGTATAACTTGTATTCGACTGAATTTACTGACAATAATGCATTCCTAACACAGAAAAAAATTTTTAAATATTGTAAAAGTTTTCTAGAGAATCAATTTGCTAAGTAGTTTTTTCATTAAAAAATTCATACTTTAATCCGATTTTACTATTTAAAGTAATTCAAATTTTTTTCTTTAGCTTTACACTAAACAAATTTCTGCTTATTTTATTATTTGAAGTGTCTTGTAAATAAACCTTTCTATTTATCACAATAATTGTTTAAAAAATTCTTGTTTAATGAATTCGTTGAGAATTTTCTAACAAACAGAACAAGCTTTAAAGCATTAAGGAGATTCGAGACAAATGTTATAAAATACATTTTTGAAAATTACGCACACTATTGTTTGATATTTTATAGGTGGTTTTGAATTTTTTACAAATTTTGATCTATACCATTTTGAAGAAAATAATGTTGCAAGTTGGGCTCTTATAGATAAGCTCCTACGGGGATGAAAGTGGTTTTATGCACATATCAATAGCTAAAAATATAAAATTTCGACAAAATACTATTCACATGATATTTTCTACATTCAGGATGTCTTATGCAAAAAAAAAGCGAGAACTTTGTCAGCATCGAGTAATGATGAATTTAAATGAAAACGATAGTTTATAGGTGAAAAAGTAAGAAATTGACTCGGATTGTATGAATTTTGGCGCTTGGGGGTATTTGGGGTTGCTGATTATTAAATCTAAGTTAAGTTTAAAAAATTCAAAACCGCGGATCGAATTTGACGATTCGAAACTGCAAAAGTGGAGTGATTTAAATGAACATGTAAGTACTGGGTGTCATGTAAATCGGACTAACTTTAGCAATTTCGATCCGTTATATTGGACCCTCATTCTGAACTTTTTAAATTTAACCTCAGATTAGTAATCACTGTTGAGTAATCCGAAAAGTTTTAAAAAAACAAGTATAAAACATATCTACTATGTGTTTGAATTTAGAATACAATATATTTGTTTTTACATATTTTATAAGGAAAATAATGTTATAGGGAAAAAAATGAACTCTAAAATATTTTGAAAAATACTGTAGGATGACTTAAATAAGTATCTGAATTGCTGCATTGCTTTTGACAATAGATTAGTAGAAAATGTATTTTTTCTAGAAAAAGCACCAATTTTGGCTATTTGTTTATTTATACTACGTTTGCAAAAACCAATTAGCGATTGTTTACATGTTTTATACTTGTTTGTGTCCTCGGGATTCTACAAGAATAAAAATTCCAGTATCTAATATGTTAAGAAATCATTTTAAAAAATTAAAACTTAAGTGAAAAAGGTTGGTCGCCAAGGGACCCGTCGTGCTTTCAAGGTTTAAGGCAAATACAGTACCATACAGTTCCCTTTATATTAAATAAATCTGAATTGTAAATCGACGCTTCTTTGATTCTTCAGTAATGGCAAAACATTCAAGTTCGGGAATTCTCTTATATTTTTAATCTCGTAGTTGTAACATGAATATCTAGTGATTTATAAATTTTAATATTATCCAGAGTCCTGTATGATACGTAATCTACATATTACGTTGTTATCGTAACAATGTCCCTAGTGACTGCAGGATTGTTTGCGAATCCATAACTAACACGTAAACTATATGGATTTCAAATACTAGGCTTATCGTCAGCTATTTGATATGATTCATGATCAATTCCTATTGTTCCGTAACCTTCAGATAGGTTCGCATACCTACGAGTATGTCAATAGGGTTTGGAATCTCAGGCACGTCATCAATTGTACACTCAATTGCAATACGATCACGTTTTCAAATAAAAATCAATCCCAGAGGTGTGTGAAGGAATTTCAGAAGCATCCTCCCTTTTTATCAGATAAAATCAAGTATTTCGTTTTTTTTTGGAAATTTATCCCTATAAGTATGTAATCAGATCGCAATATTAATCCATATTCCGATGATACTTTAACCCTGTATGCCAAAAAAGGGGGACCCTTACATGAAATTTATCTTGAAGCACTATTGCAAAATAATAGTCCGTCCACAGATCAAATATGTGATGGAGGGGTTATTTTCGTATGGCTTTAATATTAAAGAATTTCGTAGATTTCATAGTTTACTAGCTGATGTATTACAAATTTGTATCGACTATTAATATTCCTGGACACTTCTTTTCCCTGTAAAATACAACATGAACAAGTATTCTAAGGCCCGTATTCAAAACTCGCTTTTAGTACTAATAGCGCGCTTTTAAATTTTTTCTTAGTGACTTTAACTACAAGCGGCTCTGTTAGTGACTTTAATACGGAATTAAATGTTTGCGACTATTTTCGACTTTCAGCAGTATGTCATTAAGTTAGTTAGACAAATATGGTCATCATTTTATACACCTTTCTTTATACAGTCGCACGTACAAATTTACACCGGGCATCTTCATTAATAATTTTATTTTCGTATTTACGATTATATTTTAGCAGATTCGGTTGATGCATATTTTATGTTGACTTTTGCGTCGACTTTACCATTATCTTTATAAATGTCGATGGGCCAAATGCCTTTGATTTTTCGTTAATTTTGATCAAATTAATAAAAAACATCTACGGAAAGTTGATTTTATTTTTTATAGTTGGATCTTGCAACAAAATCAATGAGTATTCAAAGCACACTATACGGAAATTGTCTTGTCAATTTTGTGTTGAAATTTCGAAAGGTTACGAAACATCAACGTCTATAATTGCGTAGAACTTCCGTTTCTTATACTCAACACCAAATCAACTTTTTCATGATCGTCCGTAAAATTACCGTGAACTTTACAAAGGTTTATCGTAAAGTCCATGGAATATTGTTACATCTGAAAGTCTATAGAGTTTGTGCTGACTTTTACAAACTCTACACTAATTCTTTTGATAAGTGATTGTAAATTTTTTATTTTAGCATGCATGGTTTGAAAATTTATGTTAAGTTTGCGTTGTGCCATTATTGACATTTTGCACATATCAAAGTTCTTTTTTTAATTATTGACTGGATCTACTAGGATTGTATAAAGTATAAGGAATTATACATACATATAAGTAACTTGCCTATATTGCAAGTCAAATCGCATAGCGAAGTGTGTCACTATGCTTTCACTTTTTAGACACAAGTCTGTTGTTACTACATCAATGACCTATTCCAGACTAGATAGATAATAATGATGAGACTATAAATTTAAATACGAATGGTGAATTTTGGATAATGGTATCCAGAGTATATATGGACGGAAATTCACAAATAACATTTAACTGTGATATTCTATAGAATATTTTCCATCTACGAGTTTTATTTCTGATTCTGTTTTAACATACTAACGTTAAAATTATGTTTTAGGTACAGGTATGGATAAATTTTAATATCAGACAGAAAATAAAATATTTTGCTTATTTTATCAATTTCTTTGAACATACTACTGTACGGGTCAGATAATTTTTCATATAGAATGTAATATGAAGGAAAGTTAACTCGATATATAATAAGAATATAATTTACGTGTAATGGACCGTATATTGGATTAGGAAACTTTGTTGGAGCATACTCTCGTGAAACTGTAGCAGCATGCATAACGTCCGCAAATCGACGTGAACATTTGCTGAAAATGTTTGAAGTTTCTACCTTCTAGCATAGAATTGTTGATACCTGGTGTGGTTTGCAACTATTGATATCGGATGTTTAGATTTTAAATCTTAGAATTACACGTGCTATTTCACATAATACATATGTATTTAATGTGCTCTTTATAAGCTGTTAATACTGTGACGTCTGTACGAGAAATAACCTATACTGAATCGTTATTATACTTTTTATTTAATCAGAAACCAGAATAAGATGCTGTAGAGATATTAATAAAAACTCTATACGTATATATGCATAGGAATGTGAGATTGCCACTTGATGATTCTGTGTACCGCTATGTGCCTCTTACTCGAGTGGGACTCGGACTCGTATGATATGAATAATTTGTATATAATTATATATCTCCATTCTTGTATACAGTTGCTGTATATTACTTGCACTTAAACTGTATATGGTGTTTACCACGTAGGTTTTTAAAACTTGTGTACTTAGGGTTGCTCAATTTTTTTGCACACTCTGACGTGCCTTTTAAATTTCAGAACGAGTATTTTTGAGTGCATATTTTAATTCGGGTCGTAGAGAAACGTAATCCCAAATTACCATGTAATTCGTGACAAAGGATTTCATTAAGCGATACCATTATGGAGAATCGTTTTGCGTTTAAGCTTTCACAGATATTTAGAGCACGTTTTATATGAGGGAAAAATTACATAAAAGCATGATGTATTAAAGAGGAGAATATCTATACAGAAAAAAGTGTGACTAAATTGTTGTCCTGATTATATTGTATGTCAGTGATCAACGAGAAAACGATGTATCCCCTCAATAAATTAGGTTGTCCACAGGCGTCAACGTCGAGGTGATAATGATAAATGAGATGAGTGGGAGATTAGAGAGTATACTTAGGTATATGTTTGCTCCATTTTACACAGAGGTTAGGCTAGATTCCTTTGAACGATTGCAATTATCATTATTAATAATATTTTAAACGTTTTATTGGCACAGTGCTGAGCCAGCTCGTTTTCATGTAAATGAGAATCATTGACATTAAAACAATTGGAGAATGTTCAGGACCATGCAAGATTAAAACTTGGGTTCCCAGAGCCTATTGAATTTAGCGAAAATTCGAAGTAAGGGTCTTCATGTAAATTCTGAGAATTCTTCCATGGATATAGGAACCTGTTTTTGCTATGCAATGCAAATGAAAGGATAAAAACTTCGCCGAAGAAGTAGAAGCTTTAGATAGGATAGAGTTACTAACACCATCTGGCGTTAAAAATTCAGACAAAAAATGTGTTGCCCTTAGAAGTATCTGGTACGTACTTTGGCATAATCATTATCTTTACGCTCATATACTCAATAATGTTCTACGAATACCTTTGTAGTAAATCGATAGGTAATAAATAAAAAAATTCAGTTTTAAGCAAAGCAAGTAATTGAAATACCGCGTTTACTCTATAGAACCATTTCAATTAATAATGAAAAACTGAAAAGGAAATACATCGAATTTTCTACACGAAAGTGCAAACTAGTAGTTCTTCACTGGCGTTGCAAATCTCTGGGCAAATACGTAGCGATATTATTTCATATGTTCAGATGAAACGCTGGCCTCTTGTCGGTTTCGTAGTGAGCAATGCAAGCGCTGAAATTGACTTTTACCGCGATCTTTTACGTTATTGACGTGAACTGTCGAACGACAGGTCAGGAGTTTATTAGAATATGTATGTATGTAGGCACGTTGGACAACCAATAGCAAATAGTTATACTGGAACGAGAAATTCGATTCAGCATGTTACTGACGTCTGAAACACGAGAAAAATAATTGGTAGAAAATGGAAATGGTATTCGCCACTGAACTAGAAATTGAAGTATTTCGTGACGAACAAATAATCGATAGATAGCCATCTAAAAGTTCGGCCGAGAATGTGTCAAATTGTCAAGATAACGCGGGGCCTTTGACGAGCCCGGAATGGTGCCAAATGGTTTTCAACGATTGAAGTTGACAGTGTGAGGGAATATTAATTTCTTGGAGAATGGATGCATTGGGGAGAGGGTGAGTCGGTAATTAGCCTTTGTTCGAATGGCTTTCTATCGACCCCAGCGTATCTAACACCTGAAACGCGAGGGTGACGGATCAGCTATTCAGGGAGGTGCATATTTTCGACCGTTTGCGTTTTTAATTGGAGTAAAATGTCCCGTACTCTTTTTTCTTTCCCTTTCATTCTTTTCGTTCGTTTTATTGAATATTAAATGACCATTAAATTATAATTAAATAAGAGAAGCAGTAATAATATAAAAGAGTAGCGAAGACATTATTGGAAATTTTATAAGTATAATTTAAATGGTGGGTCAATGCTAGATCATATAATAAGCAGATATGTAGTTAATCGTGTACTTGGCTTTAATAATATAATTTCAACATTTTTTGTTAGAGGAATTCACAGCATTTCTGTACTTGGCATAGGTTTTACACTAGAGTAATTTTTTTTTGGAGTTATTATTGACCGTTCACACTCAGATTGCCTTACGCCTGACTCCCTGCGGCTAAGGGCCATTCTATAATATAATATATGTGTTTGTCATATAAAGAAAGGTTTTCATATTATTTACTTATACGGGGTGATGATCTCTGTACAACACAAGCATTCCAATGTGCCACATATGCTTTTATTTAGTGGTAAGTAAAATTCTGTACATTTCTTGTAAAATCGTGAATTCTTGCACGCTTTTAGTAATGCTTGGAGAACTTTAAATAAATCCACAGCAAGGCGTGGATACCGTAAGTGCATTCGACTGCACTTTAGGGGTGGCACTGAGCTGACGTTCTTATCTCGAGATATGTCGTATAAGAGGTAAAATATATTAAATTTTTTGTAAGACATGTCATGGGATGGTATTGTTGTGCAAAAATCAAAAGATCGTATCAAGTTTACGGATACCAAATTGATAATGCTATTGAATTTTTATCGTTACACGGGGTGCTGTACCGAATGTTAAGTTGTTTGGCGAACGAACTACGTCAAATGCAATTCATATGGAAGTATAAAATTTCAAATTTTATTATCAATTGGAGACGACAGTGCTCTTAACTCGACTCTACGATTTCAGTTCTTTGAGATATTTGACGTCTGGTTGTCTTTGAAGTAAACTGTAGGGTTATCGAAATACAAGAGTTCGAAGTGCAACTCGAGCAGAAAGAGCGGAAAGAGATCAAGCGAGACATTGAATTGTGTTATTGGTTTACGGGGTGTTACGAAATAAAAGCGATCGTTAGCGTAAAGTCATTTATCTGTCGTAAAAAAGTGATATCATGCAAAGGGTTAAGCACCCTTAGTTTCCCTTGGAGTACTATTACATTTTTTACTTTGCATGCCCAGCTCCCCAGGAAATGTGACTTTTTGCCCTATCTCATTTACCGTACATTAATTTGCTCCATTTTTTGTAGAAGTTTAATTTTCGTTAGAAAATGAAAGCTGTTACAAAAAAAATGATACAACTGATAATACAAGAATAACGAAAGTTTCCATCTCAAGTGTCACAACCGTACCTTTGAATTTTCAAAGTACTGTGATACTTACTACGTGTTATTGCATTGAAAATTTCAATTATCAAGTACAATTTTAAAATAGAAGTGTATCACCATGCATCTATACACGTAAAAATTAATTAATTAAAATATGCTCAGAGTCTTGTTATTTTCTGTAATTACACAAAAATATCATTATAACCGTAGATTATTTACAGAACTTTGCTTGTTAAATTTCTAGAAGGTAACATTGATCCTTGAAAGAAATTAGAATGCCAATGTTAATGATGCCAGAGAACAATAAATCAATACAACTGAACAAAATTACGCTAGAAATGGTTAAGAGACACGGGAAGATGCTAAAACTTTTCTCTAACCAACATTAAATAAGCCTTAACTATACTGACCGACTTTCATATAAATGTCTGAGCGAAAAGGAGTCGACGTGCGAAACAGGTAAATTCAATGTATAACGTACCTGTCACGTACGCATTTGTATGTGCTACTCTGTAGATAAACAAACGTAGTAATGGAAAGAAAGAAGCTTTCGCGTGTGGTATCTGTTGGCTGATGGCAGGTGCAGACCAAAGGCAAGGAAGTTAGTCGGCAACTTTTCTTGGCACTCCAACTTTATTTTACGCGCAACCGCGACCTGACACGACCAGGGACTCTGTTAAATGGACTGAAAAAACTTTCGACACATTTTGTACATTACGATGTTACTACAATATATTTCATTCCTAGACATTGCGCGTTTTTTACATGAAATTGCGGGATATTGCAACGTCATTCATTGATTACATCAAACATATGTTATTCACAGTAGGATGATAATATATTTTCTTGTGGATCATGTTTATATGGTAAAATATCGTTTTCTCAAACATAAATGATTTATTTACCGTTGGTTTACGGTATCGCAACTAATCAATGAAATATAAAAACTTTTAGAAATTCATAGGAAAAGATGCATTGGGTATTGTCGAAAAGAATACTTGTTTTCGTTTCTCGGAGCAGCTACGAAAACTATAACTCTCATTTAATCCACACTTTTCGTTTTATCTTATTAAAGTAATTAGTCTAATCTAACGATTATATTATACTGTGCGTTGTATTTAATTATGTTCTAAGCTCTCCGTGATATTTTACAATTATTATCGAATTATATTACACATTTAATGTCTATTCCTACAAGTGTAGAAGAGAGACATAATATTATAAATATATTTTTCTTTTGTATTGTTTCTATAAATCATATAGTTGCTCAGAATTAAAATAAAATATGTTTTTAGAAATTTAATGTGAAAGCCGAATTAACTATAAAGATCGATAGGGGATTTAGCTCCGAAAAAATACAACTCCATCATCACTTATATACTAGTATCGATCTTTGAAGGTTTTTAAGTGTATTCGCATTAGTTCTCATGTCTTTCCGTATACATTTCAAGCAAACCCCATGTTTCTGTTGATGAAGTCCTGTTGCATGAAAATTCGTCTCTAGCAATTTCGCGTGCACGTACTCTATTCCCCGCATAGAATTTTATAGAAGGCACTTACCGTTAACTGTATGTTAAGTCCTATACCGTCTATGCTGTCTCCTCTGGAAAATATTGCCTGGTGTCACTGTCCTCTGTTCTAACCTTTCTTTACTAACAAAGAAAACACGGTAAAGCTTTTTAAAAATATTGGAAGACTCACAGCAATTTTTAACTATTAGTTGTGTGATTCATACTGTACATACAGACACTATAGAGATCCAAGCTTAAGTAAATAAGTATAGTCAGAAAAATGAGGTTACAAGCTTGTATCAATTCTTTTAAAACAAAACTGATTCGTCATATAAGTATTATGCATGTACATAATTACGCAGGTTAACTGCACGAAGTTAGCATGTTCTTTGGATGAAAATTTTTTTCAGGTCACATTTCCGACTTGTAGGATACGTATACATACGTATGTACATATGTACATACGTACCATAACTTATACCATAACTTTTAGGATGTTCGCGTGTAGGATTTTTACGTGTAGACTACTGACATGTAGAATATACAGGGTGTTCGTTATGAAACGCACTGTAGTAATATCGTTGCATTCTTTGTCAAATTCTAATGAATACGTATATTTTCATTTTTTATTTCATATATCAAAATTTCGAGATAATCAAGGTTGAAGTTGCAGTAATGCGACCAATCAGAGCGCGTTTAAACGGAGCGTAGATGACGTCGCGAGTCAGCCCGCAAGACCTGCTTACACTAGGCCAATAACACTAAGAGTATCGTCGTAGTGTCCCTGTTTATCTGCATGTTATTGAGTGAGATACAATCGCTCGCTGTAACGTCAGTAAATTTCAGAAGGTACCCTTCTCGCGAGTCAGCCCGCAAGACCTGCTTACACTAGGCCAATAACACTAAGAGTATCGTCGTAGTGTCCCTGTTTATCTGCATGTTATTGAGTGAGATACAATCGCTCGCTGTAACGTCAGTGAATTTCAGAAGGTACCCTTTATTCCTTATAATGTCTATTCCTTTAATGTGACAAGATAGTTGTAGCAACGTAATACGTTTTGAGTGGTCCTGAAAAGGATCGATTTTGATCTACGCATGACCGAGCTTGGATCTGGATATGCTAATCTGCAACAATTACATACATTTTCTATGATAATGATTATCCTGAAACAGTAAGTATTGTTGAGTACATAACATTTTTATCAGGATGTCGCCGATTAGGATACCTAATTGCATATTCTTGCGCTGTTTGTGTTTGGTTGCCATTACATTGGGCTAACACCCAATACATGTCGCAATATTCTCTCACAGAATAATCACTCGTAATGCGATCTTGTAGTCGAAACAACATAAATCGAACTGACTGTCTCCGCAATATGAAGCGAAATAGATTGTAATTTGTAAACAGTAATAAGTCTACTGCGGTCGAATGACTTGTTTACAAATTACAACTTATTTCACTTCACATTGCGGACACAGTCAGTTCGATTTATGTTGTTTCGACTACAAGATCGCATTACGAGTGATTATTCTGTGAGTGAATATTGCGACATGTATTGGGTGTTAGCCCAATGTAATGGCAACCAAGCGAGCGATTGTATCTCACTCAATTACATGCAGATAAACAGGGACACTACGACGATACTCTTAGTGTTATTGGCCTAGTGTAAGCAGGTCTTGCGGGCTGACTCGCGACGTCATCTACGCTCCGTTTAAACGCGCTCTGATTGGTCGCATTACTGCAACTTCAACCTTGATTATCTCGAAATTTTGATATATGAAATAAAAAATGAAAATATAAGTAGTCATTAGAATTTGACAAGGAATGCAACGATGTTACTACAGTGCGTTTCATAACGAACACCCTGTATATGTGTATCTCCTCGCTCAAATCTTATATGCATGTCTTATAAGCAAACAGGTGTGATATTTACATTTTTGTATCTCATATATTAGTTATATATATTTACTCGTATATATTCACACTCCGTTTTAACATACAAACAATGAGTTGTATTACAATATATGAGTGGTCACATCTACGTAATGTTCTTAAAGTTTATGAAATGTGGTTCTGTTATAAGGATCAGAAAGCTTTTCAACTATCTCTTTTGGTTTAAAAATAACTGTGCGTAACATGGTTTCGCGATAGTATAAGCAAAATAATATTTTAACGAATATTTTTAAACTGTTTAGATCGATTTTACATTTTTATCATGACTCAAATGTCAGTGTTATTTGAGCTTCCTTTAATATTGTGTTTTCCTTTCGCCATCTTCCGGAAAAATATTTTGTCAACATTCGTATTGTAAAGTACAATATTGAAATAGCTTATATAAAGTTTATCTTATATGTCGCTGGAACGACTTTCAGTTAATTTTTGTGAAGATGCTCCGACTCATCCGCTCGTTATTTTCAGTTTAATTTTTGTATTCAAACTCGTGTAATGGTACGATATAATTTAGACTCTGCATAAAAAATATAAAATATTATACGTGTTTGAATAAAAAAATTTACCTTGAAATTTATAATTCATTTCGTTTCTGTCTTCTTGTTGCATAAAATTGTTGTTTGCTACTATGTGCATATACATATGTGCATATATATATGCACACATATTCTCCTGCTCCACAGAAAAGTATTGTATAAGGAAAGGTGGAGTAAGATGGGCTGTCAATAAAGCTTGGATTGAAGAAAATAAATAAATCATATATCAATGTGAGATTTTTTTTATATTATATTGATTTTATACTGATTGTACACTCCCGTCGGAAAATTCTCGGGCAAAGGTATAAGATGGGAAACATTGAAGTAAAAGGCATAAACGTTTGAGGAATGTTTTCGTGGTACAGTGTGCAGAGTAGTGGGGTATACTTTGATCTATAGACAAATCTCAAATACAATTTAATTGAATACTGTTCAATTAAAACAAGAGCAAAAAATTTTGAGTAAAATTATAGGTCTTGTCCGGAGACTTTTCGACAGCAATGTATGTATATGAATCGTATATGAAAATAATCATTGACGAAGGTGTACATGATATATATCACACATATATAAAAAAAACGTTCAAGTTATTTTTTTTAAATGGCGAATGCACAATATTCGACTTCGTGGTTTTTAAGGTCATGACTTAGGCAATGACTGACTCATGACCTGGCAAACCTGTGTGCCTGCAGGATACTCCCATATGCACTAAGTACATAATAAATGATTATGTATCAAACTGAACATGATTTCATAGTAATAAAAGAGAATGGTCATTCGAATCTATGAATAATATCTGTAATCGACTGGACTATATGTAGTGTACTATATGTATATTTACATACGTAGTGCCCTATGTATAGTGCAGTTGACTCTCTGTATAATTGCACACACGAGGCTCTGAGATGCGATAACCAGTGAGTGAGCGATAAAACGGAGAGTCTCTCACTCCTTTGTAACAGATCGAGCATTTGAAAGAGCGCGGGCAACACGCGTGCTGAGAAGCGCAGAGAAGTGGGGGAAGCCTACCTGCCAATTTCGGCATGAGAGCTTAGAAAGAGAATTCAGGGGAAACGTGACTTTACGAAGTTCATTTACAGCGAGAGTCGACGCTCGCTATGAGGCCGACCGTGGGGGTGTAGGGGATTAAAGTTTCAAGTATCAAAATGGTCCCATCTACCGGCTAAGTGCATGATATTAGGAAAGAAAATCCCCACGGCACGTGAGTAGCGCTAGCATCGTGTAAACAAAGTATCGCTAAATTGTAGATTTTGACTTCGACTTTATAATAAAAATCCGTATCAATTTCTCGTCTCGGCTTATGGTGGGGAACAACTTCTTATAAGGGTTCTTAATGAGCAGCCTTGTAAGGAATTTCTACTGTATAAGCAATAATGAATTTGTAATTGACAATTGTTTGTAATTGAATACAAGTTTACTAACTGATTCATTGATAAAATGCAATTGGTAATTGAAATTTTACGATAGAACTATTCAAAGTGCAAATAGCTCTTACGCCTTAGTTCTCTTCATCTGATAATATCCAATAAATTGAAAAAATCTATCTCATACCGTCCATTCGAGTTTTATTAAATATATACTCTGTTCTATATTTTCGTAAGTACTAGGTTTCGAAATTGATCGACTTATTAGATACAGTCGTCCAGGCTTTTCAGTAGTCTAGATTGTTAATTTCGTTTCATATATCACATTTCCATTGCTCCGCTCGGAATAGATTATTATATCGACTGCAATTTCAATTTCGAGATGAGCATTGGAATTTTCGTTCTTCACTTTTTTTTCTATTTTCCTATGGCACTTACAGACGACCGTGTTACTCAATTGCATTGCGCACTGACAATGGTAATGGTAATCATCTTTTGGAACTCATTGGAATTAGAATGGGAATCGTGCCAGCTTTCAGGTACTCTAAGTTACTGGCGAAGCCGTTAAGGCGGGCTTGCGCTGAATTTTATTATCAAAAGCTATAATGGCGCTTTAACGTGATGCACAAGTACTATTTTAAGTTTATAAATTCCTCATTTTATTTGTCTTTTTACGTCAAATAATATTAGATGTTAGATGATAATGTCGTAACCATATTATAGTATATCTCTTATTGTTAGAAGGATACAATATAGTGATCCTCCCGATTGTGGCATGGATTTGCGCGATCAAAGCGTCCTATAAGAGAAGCTTAAGGATTTTTGGAGATACTATAACCTTAAAAAAACAGATTAAATTGAGTTCGACGTGAAGCTGCTGCACGAAGCTAAGGCGTTCCTCCAATATCAGAAATTTGTCAAAAAATGAGAAAAATTCGGACGCAAATATCTCTCTTATTATGTCTGCAATCCGTCCGAATTTTTTTTTCATCTTTATTATTTTTTCTTGCTCTACAACTTTTGCATTTAACTTGTTTCAATATCTTTTGAAATGGCGAAGATAATTTTTTTTATTTGCGACCGGAAGTTGAGCGAACAATAATAATATGCCCATTCGATGCGCAATCAAAAAACATTCAATGGTTGTGACATCAGATTTTCCAAATTGTGCACCGTTTCCCCGCAAATCTCAAACGTGCATTTCTGGTGATACACTCTGTATAGAGGTTCCTCCTGCAGCTGCAAAATACAATACTTGGGTTAGTATTGGTTCAATTCGATTCCTTGTACAAACTTTCCATGAGTGAAACGAGATATTGGAAAACGTGTTCAATATTCGAACAATTATAGGCAGAGCTAATATATGACCGATATATAATATTTTAAAATACGTAGGGAGTTAGGTAATCGGAGCCATTACGAACTATTGCTTCGCCGAAATACTTTTATCTTATATAAAATTACAATAAAGTTCGAATATGGATAATAAAGACATGTAAAAATTCTAAGATAAATATTCATAATTTTATTAGAATAAACTTTCAGCAATTTTTATCATACTGAAAGTATACTTATGTATACTGAGACGTTTCGTGATTTTATAGCCTTCGGAATCACGAGACTTTGTGTAGGGTTTCTGCACTGGGCAGGCGTCTTCAGAAACGATTTAGACACTGGAGTTTTTAAAATAAGAAAATAATGATATATTGTCCTATAAGTTACAGAGTAGGTATCCTTAATATTCTATTTTGCTCTCTCTCACACATGCACACACTTTATAATTGTCTCTAGCTTGTCAGTAGTACCACAGGCGACAAGAAGTGTTTTTGTTTACTTATTCTCTCTGCTAGCCTTTTGGATTGGAAAGAGGTAGCTGGAACCACAATACAGCAGAGTGCACAATGCGTCCGAAGACTGTGGTCCAGGGGGAAATAGGTGTTTGTAAAGATCAGAACCCACAGATGGTCACAATGACCTCCGTTCGCTGTATCTTCACTTCGGAAGGGTTTTTGGTGATGTGGATTCTGGAGAATTGCTGACAGCGCCGGCACTATGACGTTGCTGCAGGAATTCTTTTTGAGGAGTGCAGGTTTCTTAGTAATTCAACTTTCTATCACTTCTACTGCTTCTGTTTTTCGTCTAGTGGTGCACAAGTCTCTAGTTGATTAGTCTAGAGAGACACGAATGAATCGAATGCTTTCCTATCGAGGAAGCCGCTGCTTATATCCTCGATAGGCATACGTTAAAACTAGTGGGGATAACGATTTTTATCCACCCGAGGTGTTAACGTGGCTTTTTGGATTCAATATTTTGATTTACGATTGGATTTGACTATTTGATTTGACTGATTCGATTAGTGGTTTCTTCAAGTACCGGCTTAATGGTATTTCTATTGTCTTCGCCGCGTGCCGGCTTATAGCGTCTGGGCATTTGTTTGCTTTGGTTTCAGTCTGTCGACTGTATTTCGGATTCTAGGTATATTAAAAGTAAAAATTTCTAATGTTATATCCTCGTGACTGTCGCTGTGACTAGTTTCAAGGGAATTACGCAATATTAGAGATTTAAAGGTCCTATATTCCCTTTCCTTTATCGGCGTCGCTGTGAGAGGTCGATAGGATTATTGAGGAATTCTAGGATTTGAGGAGGTCTCTCAGATACTGCTATCCACATCCACAGTGCGCTATGCACTCTTATGTGGGGCTCTTGACGTATCCATCATCGAGAATGGATGATTGGGAAGGAAAAAGGATAGAGGATAGGGGGGTGTAAGGACGGAACGTTACAATACATAGCATTAGAGTAATTTTTACACAATTTTGTTCTTAGACGACAGAGTTTGATCCCTGTTCTGCGTAGTACTTTTGTTTAGTATGCTTATCCAGCGCTTAATACTGCAGATATATGAGATAGTAGTTCCTAGCAGCGAAAGGGTTAATCAGTATTTAATATCACGAAGCGTAATAGATTCCCGTGGCATGATTGATTACTTTTCAACTGGGTATCCAATGCGACGAATATAATTTTGTAACATTATGATGGGTATAACTTTCGAGCAGCCGTAAAGTAACACTCAATTTTGAACATTATTTCTGTAACACCTTCATATAATGCGCTCAGTACTGTGAGGGTCGATGCAGAAGTAGATACGTATATATGGCGATTTCTTCGTCGACTGGAATCAAGCCAAGAGGCCAATGGGCCAATGGGCCAATGGGCCAAGGTTCTTTCTACTTCAGTTACATAGCATTTTATCTTAAATAGCTATTCTCAGCACGATGTCATTCCTGTCTATATCGAATTTGTACGTTATGGTAATTTCGTTGAATTAATTTTATAAATTTTTGCAGATATTTTACCAACTCCTAGATAATTATCATTTCTTTATGAGGATGTTCAACTATTTTTTCTATGTGTGAGTGCATCGCATGGACGTGAGTTCAAAACAAGGAAACTTTATACCCAAAGATTTCTGCATAAAAAGCGCTGTGACTAAATGTATCTGACTTGATCGAAGCTTCCCGATGAACTCTCAATCTTTGCGGAGCTAAGCTTTTAAATCAGTCTGTAGAATAATTATAAAATGAAGGTAAATATCGGCACTGATAGCCTTACAGAGCTGCTATATCTACCATCACCATCCTCACTGCTCGCAGTCCAGTACTCATCATGCTATTTCACATAATTGCTGATGAAAATAAAAAAAGGGCTCCGCAGCTTTGGCCTAACTCAAGTCAAATAATTTACAGCCTAAATATATCAAAACAGCCCTGCGCAGTCATGCATATCCAATCTATATATTCATCTATACACATTTACTTTCATCCGTCATCCATACACATACTTTCACGGGTCTCCAGTCATGTCGCGTCAACTGTCTTCATCCATTCACATTAGGGTGGGACAAAAAATGGAGCGTTTGAAACCCATATCAAAAAGAAGGTTACATTGGGTCGGAAGGAACTTCCCTGTGAAATGGGTACGTCTTCAGTTAATGTTTTCAATTAACGCATATGTCTTAACTTTCCCAGGTTCCATCTATATACCTCAGGTAGGATTTGTGTAAATCTTCACTTGCTTTTACGGTTCTAACCTAAAGAGACGGAAGAAATTCGGAAACCATGCGTCAACTATATTCGGTGTGACATTTTGAATCTTGCAACTTTGACCTTAGTAATCCAAGTTTTGCGTAAATTGAGTTAGTAGCTTTTGCAGTGGGTTAAATATGTTAAACATTTTGATTTTCTGTATATAAGTAATTGTTTTTGTTCACGTGTTCATTATAAGTCATTAACAGGATACCAGTTTACACATTCGGTATTAGAATATTATACAATCCTATGTTATCGCAATTTAGTTGAGTGCCTTCAGTCAAATTTAAATCACATAACCAATGACATTAATTTATTGAATTTCGGTAACACCAGTATCTACTATTGCAGTATGGTAATTTTTAAAGAATCGATTATTTATTTCAAATCGATTTTCTCATGTTTAAATCGAATACGTCGAAAATTCTGTTGATAATTTCCTAAATTATTTATGGCTCTACATTGTTATGGTTGGATCTCGAAATTAGCTCTTCTAATTCAGAGGCTCAAGTCGATATTGTATAGCATAAAAGCGAAATTTAGGGATAACCTTTACTGCAGCAAGGTAATTCCTCGTACTCGAATATAGCTCGAATATTACGCCTAGCGAATCCTTGGGGGATTATGAGAAAGGGAGTAACCCTTGTCACACGGACCCCTTATAACTGACGTAAGCAATCTCCTGCTATCACTGATATAAGACCTTTCGACGCCCTTACGTACTTCCTTTGTTTTTGCAACGAAAAAGTTCCAAGGAGTTTCAACATTGTTCAGTTGCTAGTGAATCTTTCCACAACATATATTTTATATTAGTTGTTATTTGTGCATTGTATTGTTTTACTATTTGGCAATATTCATTTTATCATCTATCAGTATCTTTAACTCTTTGAGGGTGTGTGGCTGACACATGTATGAGCGACAATTGGACCCGCTATTTCGAATTTTATATTTTAGACTTCAAATTTTGAGAGGACACCTGAAAATTCGACCAATTAGCCCTTTGCGCTCTAGAGGTGCCTCCCAGGCACCACTCGGATCGAGGCGGCAAATCGAGCGATAACGGTGTTTATTTAGATTCGGCCTAACGAATATCGATTCATGAGTCTACCTCCTAGCCCCTAGTGTGTATAATCTGATGAGATAATGGTTACAAAGATGTATTATCTCAAAAACAATCGCGACCCCGGGTCAGACTCTGTCTTCGACGTTAGTTCGACGTCAACTTTCTTGGCAGTCAGAATATTTCTCTTAAAGTTAGTGAGCCCAATAAGCATGGAATACGAGGAACAAATTAGTTCAAGTGAAGACGAGTTGAACTTTTCGTCGGTGACGAACGAAATTACACTTGCCCCGAGAAACCAAGGATGCATCTCGGAGAATATTTGATAAAATACCGTATGATGTAAAAATATAAAATGTAATGTTTAATCAATTTCTTTCTTTGAAATCCGAAGGTATGTAAAATGTTTAAGTATACAAGTTTAAAATGTTATATTGTGTCTGAAATCATTTTAAGCTAAGTGTAAAACATTTATGAAATAAGCGAGAACAGCTAACTCCTCTCGAGTTGCTAGTTCGCTTGAGTGAAAGAGGCTTCGAGCGCAAAAAGTTAGTTCAGAATGTAGGATCCTGGCATCCTAAGGTTTTAAGATGATGTCCTCTCAAAATTGTTATAGTCCAAGAAGTAAAATTCAAAGTGGCAATTATGACGTATGGAAAAATGCTCATGAACTTATAACTTGCTCGGTTGTCGGAAAACTTGTCCCCCTAAGGTTCTTGATGGTATTCTTTTCGAATGTGAATTTGAAAATAACGGATATAATATGGTGATAGGAAAAAATTGTCAGTGTCAAAAGTCGGTCGGTTTATGAAAATTGTTCAAGTTTTTATGATATTTTATTCTGGTCAGAAATTATATTAAAATGGCACTGTTGTATTGGCAGTCATAATAACGCAGTAAAAAAGAAAAAGAAAATGAAGTCAGAAACAAAATAATGTTAGAACAAAAACTATGGGTAAGAATCCTCAACCACAAATTATTTTTTTCGTTTTGGATTCGAGCTTTTACCTAGTCTGTTCCTATAATGAACTCCTACACATTGCCAATGGTAAAACTTCCATGCATGTTTTTACGATTTTTCTGCAAAACTCAAGAAATTGGAGATAGGGCAAATCCAGGAATGTGACAGATATCTATGTTACTTCCAAAGAGGATGTCAATTAAGCCAAAAGTGTATTTTCACAAAAATAATAGTCGAATTATGAAAATATTATTACAGTACTTTTACTCAATCTATATTCAATTTTGACATCGACTCAGCAGAAATGCAAGAGATGGGGTTCAGAAAGAAAGTTTGTTGTATTGAAATGTAGGATTTTATATTTTTTCAATGTCCCTACGTATTCCTGGAAATTATGTATGTCGATGAAATTTTCGAGATTTGAAGAGACAGTTTAAGCTTATGTTGCAGACAGAAAGGCTTCATGAAAAATATTGGTCTCGAGGTAAATTCTATAAGCTGTACTCAAAGTACTGTACCTACTGTCCGATCTATTTTCTTTCATGTATATGCTTGAGTCAAAATCTATCTATGCATGGCTATAACTGAGGGAAATGCACCAACCAGTGATGTATATTAATAATGAAGAAAATAAATATTGTATTTAAGATATTTGACCCCTGGATTGTCAAAAAAAAATAACTTTCGTGCTAATACTGTTTTTTTTTAAAGCTATGTACATTCACCAGATAATGTCAAAGTCATTCGTCATATTGTAATTTCTAATTTCAATATTGAATTAAAAAATGTTGACCTTGCGTTGGAATTTAGAAACCCCAAAAATCTTCAAATTAAATGATTCATTGAAATCCAATATTTTTTTAAATTTTGGCTATGATATCGTGCCTGACATCTTGATTTTGAGAATATTTATATCAGATTTGAATTCAGCGAAGCCAAAAATGCTCAGATATCAAGTTTTCCTTAAATTACAGTGGTAGTCACAATTGTTTTTAAAAGGACGCTAATACACGTCCATGGCACTGACGGTGAGTTTGCTTTGAACGGATATACGCGTCCGTGACACTCAAGGGGTTAACGAAATATTGTCGTTTATCTTTTTAATGTTGGCATTCGTAACTCCACAATTTTTTTATTATGCATTTGAAAAGCTTCAAAAGAATATTTATTTACAAAAATACGTGATAATAATGTTTAACAGTAAAATGATTTCACGATTAAACACTTCTATTTCGTATACTGTTATCTTCTTTATAAAATACCTCGATTTATTTTTAAAGTTGAAGGTTTTAATTTCCTTATGTATAATAACATTATAAATTACAATAAATATAACACGAACAAATTAATATTCTCTTCTAATTATAGTAGCTTCGTATTTTCACAAATGAAGGGAGTTCTTTGAATACAGTTTGACATAAGATCTCTTGAGAGGGTTTACTGAAAGCATAAAGTCTCTAATGGTACTTTGTAAATTCACTTCACTCAGAGTACTTAGCGCTCTTCTAAATGTTCGCGTGAAAATTTTACTTTATGCCTTTTCCGATAGAAATATCATTACTGATACATGTAGGAGACATGTGTAATAATTCTAGACAAAAATATGTTAAACATGGTTATTCAGTTTTTAGTAAATATTTAATTTTTATAAAAAATTTTATGTTGAACATATTTTTAATTTCAAGTTTATTATTGATTGATAATTCGCGAGAAGAAATAGTTGAAGAAAAAAAAAAGAGAAAACAGGAAAGGAATAGATAACCATTTAAAGGTTACAACTAAATTAATTTAATAACCATGAATATAAAAGTAAAGCTTCTGTTATTTGTAGTGTATTTATTAGTCAAATGTGTGAAAGTTGTTACTTTTAACTACAAATAATATGTAATAACAAGAAAAGTTGCTATCATTAAATAAAATTATTTTCCACATTACTGATGCAAGATATGCTCGAAAGTCCTAGGGTACATTTCCAGCATGTTATATCGGCGGCGTTGCGATAGGGTTTAATCTCGCGGTCTCTGCTAGCATTATTCGAACAAGCTATCGTTTGGGAGGATGAGCATGCAGAAATATGTATTTTGGCAAGACGATAAATCGCACATCTAAACGTTCAGGAACGTTCAGGAAAATGACCGCCCGGGAATATGACCGTTCGGAAACTTGTTTTTTCGAGAATGTGACGGTTTGGGAAAATGATAGGGACCCGGAAAGGTTAAATTTTTATTGAACATAAAATTAAAAATACATTATCATTAAATTATATGTATACACATTATATATATTGTGACGTGCTGGATAGTTCATTCCACCCAGGGTCAGCTCAAATTAGCTGTCGCAAAAAGAAACGAAAAGGAAGGGGAACGCGGTGTAGAATAAATAGCAAAATATAATTAATAAACAAGTGTCGGTGTACAAAAGAATAGAACCGCAGGAGCACGCGGTGTCGCAATGGACCTTACAAACGTGGGTGTACAGGGGAGTCGGGGAAGAGAGGGATACACTATAGGCAAGGGGGGCAGGAGGGACAGGGAGGCTTACCGACACTAGATATCTCGAAAACAACAGATGGGCGTCAGCTACTTATTCGGCGTAGGACCGTCGAGTGACCTCAGAAGGTCCTCGAATATTTACTATAACGCGAAGAGGCACGGCTAGCAGGGGAAGGAGGCGAGGGGTCTCAGGGAGGAAGGTTCCCGAACGCAAAATGGCTTCTTACAAATTATCTCGGTTACACTATTCAAAAACGGGCGGGAAAGGAGAGGGCACGGAGGGTTTCCCAAAAAGGGCGCAAGGTATTACACTAGGGCGCACGCAATATACCATTGGCCGCAAGCTGTTGGCTGAAGGCGAGGCTAAAACTAAAAGAGATCTACTAAAACGCAAGAGGCCGGTCCACGTGGGACGGCTCGCAATAATCTCGAAGGGAACTACTGACTCGAAAGGGCACAAATAGAAAAGGGTATGGCAAAAGGAACGCAAACAATCACTCAAAGTACTCAAGCAAAATCCGCAATACAATAATCCAATTTACCATTATCTCACACTCGCAAAACCTCAAAACCGCTACACTTGAAACCCTGGCTCGAAGTGAAGTTTTCTTGCCGATTTCCGGTTCTCGTTGTTTCCGTTCATAGGCCTCCAGGGCCTCGGGGATTGGTGGGATCGCTGGACCGAGAGGGCTACGTTCTTTGGCATTGGTCGACAGTTCCGGCATGGCAGGGCATTGGTTGTTCCCGCTGGCGGGCCTTCCAGGGCCTCGCGGGCTGGCCGTCGCGCGCCGGCAAGATGACGGCCTGTCAAAACCACAGACTTCTATGTACTACTAGACCGCTAGCTGCCAGTATCTTGCCATTGCCAGAGAAGTGAGGCAAATTTGTTGAAGTGGTGGGGGCTGGCCGCCATCTTTTGTAGGGCAAATTTGTGAGTGGGTTAGCGTACCGGTGTGACACCCGACACTATTCAGTGGGGCACGGAACAAGTGATCGGCGTCTCCTATTTACTTTCCCCACCTGGAATACGGAATGCCATACAAAAAATGGCGTCCAATCTCCCCTCCACTTTGCCTCACATCGAGCAAGCGAGCTAGCCGTCTAGTGGTATACAGGGTGTTTCCTAAGCCCCGGACAAGAGACATACCGTTAGATCCGGCGTGAAAAAATGAAAATATTGGCGTTAACAAAAATAAAAAATTTTAATTAGTTTATTAATTATTAAAGATTAAAGTAAGCCAATAGAAAGCGCGTGAAAACTGGTAACTCCTCCTCAGTCTCCTTCCATTGGGGACAGCCAATCATTCATTTCCCCAAAAAAACATTTTGCATTATTCTTTTGTTTATTTCCGTTACTATATTTATGTATCCACCGGTCACTGTTTTTGTGGGGAAATAAATTCTTGGCTGTCCCCAATGGGAGGAGACTGAGGAGAAGTTACCAGTTTTCACGCGCTTATTATTGGCTTACTTTAATCTTTAATAATTAATAAACTAATCAAAATTTTTTATTTTTGTTAACGCCAATATTTTTATTTTTTCACGCCAGATCTAACGGTATGTCTCTTGTCCAGGGCTTAGGAAACACCCTGTATAGAAGTCTGTGGTCAAAACTCTCCGGGGCATGTCCGCGGTTTCGGAGGGAGAGGGCTCCACCGGTGTCATAGGGGCCTCTTTACTACCCGTGTGACGGGACTGCACCGGGGCTGCATACTCGTGGCGATGGTGCCGAGCTGGCGGGCATCATCCCACGGATCTCGATCAGCTGTTCACTGCCCATGTTTTCCCTGCCTTCCGCTGCCTTGGCAACGTAGCCGCTCTCTCAATCCTTCCTGGATGCTGGGTCCTCGGAGATCGTCCATGATGACGGTCCTCGTTGACAGTCCTCGAGCCAATGCCCTACGGGTGATGGTGGCAGGGAGGGAAGGGATTTTAACACTAAATACAATAGATCTAGAACGCTAAATAGACGCCATGAATAATATTAACCAACTGTATACGCAATAGTAGAGCTCGGGACCAGTGGTGCCCACCAGCCAGGTGGCGGGGAGGAGTTTATAGTAACATTTTTGTTACAATATACATGTAATTTTTATGTACAAAAAAGTATTTGGTAGACAAGCGCTAGACGCAATCCATACCTGCTTTTTATTTCGCGATATGTACTTTCTCCCATACTAAATCAATATTAATTTCGTCCAGTGCGTATCCGTTGAATGAGCGAAACATTGTCAATACTAGAATATTTTTTGCGACGAACGTACTGTGGACATACTGTGCAACACCGAATAACACACTTTTAAAATATTATAATACTAGAATCATACTCTCTTTTTTTCGCGCGGATGTACTTTATGTACTATATATTACAAATTTACATCTTCTAAAATAAAGAGTAGCGATAGAACATGTCGTATTCAATATACCTACCATAAGTAAAAAGTCATCAATTAGAAGTCATTGTCTTTCCACAATAAAATGATCGTTTAACCTTGTATTTCATGGCACTAGATACGTTCGTAGACTTAATAAAGTTTCCCAACTAAGAATGTTCTTTGTTCTATTATATCCATGCCGTAAAGCCCACAACCTTTCTCACGAGAACGTAACCCAGGGCCCGTCTTTGTTTTCCTAAGGAAGAATATAATGTGCCCCCGGCTGATAAACGGGGGATGAGTTTCGCAATAAAGTCTTGAAAAGTGGACTACACCTCGCAGAGTTCTGTCTTGCGAAAAAGATATTATCTAGGCACAGCGCTGACTCGCGCAACAATATTGTGCAGGAAACTTCAGCTAAAAACAGTCTTAACCAAGCGTGACACGCAAAAGCTTTCACGCGCTTAATAGACGAGTATGTAGTACCTCGTCAACAATAAAGCGATATTTGCGTACATATGTTTCACGGTCATCGATAATCGGAGGGACCGTCATATGTATATATATTAGAGCTTCGCATATTGTTTCGCAATAGGGTTCTATCAATGTAGAAACTTTCATGGACTCTCGACAACCTCACGTTGCAATACAGACTTGAAATGTATAGCAAACATCGGAGAACTTCAGATAAACTATTGTAATATCACGTGGAGCCATTTTCGATCGATGGGGGTTAACTTGCACATACACACGATTCATTGATGCAGATAATTCTTCTTATGGGTTTTAATTGTTATGACTGTTATAAGTTTCAATGAAATTTGTTATTTTTGGTAACGAAACTGAAGCAGCTAAATAATCATGAGTAATTACTTCGGCATTGTTCAAAATCGCTGCCAAATCTTTTAGCTAAATTGGAGACACTGACCGCAGCCGCCATTGTTGTATTGAATTTCAATACCTGTATGAAATAGATCCACCTGTTACCTATTTGTTGGCTCGTGGAACGTTACCTTAAAGGGTCAGAGTACACAGAGTACTCCGAACCGGGTTGCATTCATTTTGCATGTATTATATAAATATTACGAATTTTGTTGATGCTCTCAATGGCTAAGAATAGAATATTTGTTTGTGAGCGTACGTAATCGGAACCGTTATGTAATAAATTTCCGATTCGATTGTCTGCGAATATCTGCGCTCTGCGAAGAGTGGCGCCACTATTTTATGAGATCTCACGGGTTAATTTAATGTCTATTTTATCAGAGTGAAAGTCTCAGAGTGAATTTCACGTAAAATGCAACGTAGCTAATCTTGGGTCAATATTTGCCTCTATTTCACAGTGCGCGGTCATATTTTTTCTAGAAAGAGCTACGAGATATATTTAATTGGTGCCTCTATTATATATTTCATCGATCTTCTCCATCTTCTTGCATTTTTATTCTGCGATGTGTGAACTGAGGATTAATGGAAAATTACTATCCCAGCTGATTTACATTTAATTTGCTGGAGGATGTCCTTGTTAACACGCGATAAATGGAACGCTATTCTGAATATACATTAAACCTATTTGGGATGCACAGCGTTACCAGTTGCAGGTTAAGCTTTAATATGCAGCGCTTACAATGGGTTATTTAACTACGTAATTATAAATGTACACATGTGAAATTGGGTATATTTCAACCTGCCGAAATATACGAATTGCACGTATACTAGCTAAAAGATGGTAAATTAGGCACGTCAAATGGAAAACTGGTGATTCGGAAAGTTTCGTTATTTTAGAAAAGATTGAAAATAAAGATTTTTTGAAAGTATGCTACAAATTTTAAAACATAGAGAAAAACATTGTTATGGCACTGTAAAAACGCCATATACTCATATCTCTTACTTATAGCTACTCTCTGACTTATAGCTAAATGTGCTGTAGAGGTAGCAGAAGTTCACTGTATAAACATTCTTACCTATTTGATTTGTGTTGAGAATGTTAGCGAATTTATATTTCAGATATGTACGCGTATTATGTCAAATTATCGGAAACGAACATTCTCCACTATACTCGGTTATATGGCTTATTTTTTCTATAAAGATTTTTTCTCTTTACATTATTGATAGACTTACTTTCAAATCACTAATGATTTTTATAGCAGAAACATAATTGATTTGGAAGAATCGGTAACTACGCTTTTATATTACACATTCAGCCGAAAAAAGTGATTCTATGAATTCGTGTTACCGCATATTTGAGTCTCGACATAGCTCAAAGGATTTCCAGGATAACATTACCGAAATGTCTACAGCAGCCACTTCAAAATGGAACAGGTATAGGGAGGAACGTGAGTTTACTATTTGCTTAACGAAATTGGGAAAACATATGGCATTAAGAATTGCAAATCCTTCATGAAGCAGGCTATCTCAGTTCGTTTGGACGTGCTTTTCATTTCATTTGTCTCTCATCTCGTTTGGTTCTCCAAACTCGGCCTGTATTTATTTAAATTATACGGATATCTGATACTATGAAGAAAACAGCCTCGAGGATTGAAACACTTCAATAGGCTTCTGTATCAATCAGTTGCAATGTGTGAAACGGAAAAAATAAATGAACCACAAGTAAAAGTTCGTTCTTACAAATTGTTTCTAGGATTCAATTAGAAAAATTCCTTCGGGAAAAAAGGCTTTTTCAATCGACAGGCAGCATGGAGAATCGAATCTCGCTTTTGGTAAAACCTAACAGCCCAAGAAGTGGCTAAAATAATTAGTGTCCGGATACACCTATCGAAAACACTTTATCGAAAACAGTTTATCGAAGATTATTTTAACGAATGCACGTTTGACCGAATGGACATTTCATCGAAGCGGACAGTTGATCGAAAGGGAAATTTGATCGAAGAGGACAATTTTAGTTTGAAAAGAACATTTGAATGAAAATGTCATAATTCAGTTATTAGATTAGGTTAGGTTAGGTTATGCGATGGTGGTTTAGTTATAAAAAATCCGACTCAACGGTCTTTTAGTGCTATGCTGGATTGGTCTAGGTTAGGTTAGGTTAGGTTAGAACTCCATTCGATCAAATGTCCCTTTCGAACAAATATTCATTCGGCAAAAAAAGGTTCCATAAAGTGAATTTTTGATCAAATGTTTTCGATAAACTGTCCGTAAGTTAAATAATTATCTAAAAAGCAGAATCGTCCTGTCACGTGAAATTAATCTCCCTTCCACGCGAGTGCCTGAGTTATTCAGTTAATCGATGGACTCTTCCTGCAAACGCTTGTATCTACAGAAGCCCTACTCACAATCGGTTCGAGAAGTAATGAGAACGGAATGTGGAATAAACAATTGAGCCGCTCAGTGCACACATCGATTAACTCCACTTTTTGAAAAATCTTAAATTTAAGTGTCAAAGCACTTGGTATAGTCATAACTTTTTATATTTATAATAACTTTCCTGAATAATAAAGATTAGCACCATTAAACAGCAAAATTTTTTTGGCCATTGAATAATAAGTAATTTACAATATTACATTACTTCATCGCATTTCTCAACTTTTTGTTTTATGGAGTTAATCGATGTGTGTACTGAACGGCTCAATTAAGGGAGGAAGTTGAGCGTTCACCGCAGATCAGCGAGCTGAATGCCCTTGCTTGAGGTTGATTCACACATTTCAGTGCCGTATCCGTCCCGGTTCGTTTCGTATCAATACCAGCACCATTCAGACGCTAGGGTAACGTTATTGAACGGACAGTATTTTCCGTTCAGTAAAAAATTCGTTGTAGAACATTGTCCGGGAACGGATATTGTAATGGACGGTAAACTACTGATACGGAAACTAAAATATGATGACAGTCCTACTTAGAGTTATAAGATAACTTTGACGTAGATGTTTTTGTTGAAGGTATCAGTGACTCGCAAAGGAAGAACAAAATTAAGTAAATAGTTAATTCTTTGAATAGAATTATATTGCGCAGTCATTTTCAGGTTCTGTATACGCACTACGTTCTACGTACGCACTACCTTATACATGCTCCCAACTAAAAAACTAATCAGGCTTCCGACGAGGACTGCATCAGGTATGCCCGATTAGTTGATCGGGTTTTGATAGAGCTCGTAATCGCGACTTGATAGTACGTGTAACGCATGTACGTACATCACAGATAACCTCTCATGTTGGCCTCAGGAACATAACCAGATCCTGAGGAAGTCTACATTTGGTCCACATCAAGTACAGCGTGATCACATCCCCAACCATGTACGTTCATCGTAAGGTCCATATCAGATTAAAATTGAGTAAAAAAAGCTGATCATTATATCATCGATATATTAAAATAACATTCTGCTCGTAGACAATGATACAAATTTATATATTGATTTTTAAGGATAAATATAATAATTAAGATTCTACACTAACTTGTGTATAATAGTTTTATTAAATTTAACGTCGCAAGGTTTTAAATAAATATATAATTTTTTAACGCAAAATAAGTAATTATTAATTAAACAGATATATCTAGTAATGAAAATTTTGAAAAATGTAGATCTGATTAGTAGGAAATTGTCGAACTCAAATGTCAATATTATACATATACTGCTCTTATCACCGGGCGAAGGGACTTGACCTTGACACAGATACGATCAGGAAAGCCTTGCGAGATTTTAATTTTTTACACACAATTCCTATCATCTGCAAAAGGTCATGATCCTGATATGGTTCTTATGGGTATGGGTATGCCTTACAGAACTTTATTTCTTTGAATATCGGGCAATCCTGATTCGGACCTGATTGAGATCACACGAGGCATGCCTTAATGAGGTATGCTCTAGGTCTGCCAGATTGGGTCCTGATAGTACATCGGGCATGCCCGATCAGATTTCTTGTTGGGGTTATGTGCACATATAAGCTAAACTACTTGGCATGTTGGAACGATTTGTCGTCGCGAAACAATTTGTCATGAAATTAACGGCTGGAAGGGTAAGCTCCGTTTTTTGTTCTGATTTCTAGGAATCCCAAGTAAGGTTCGCTCCGGGTGAGAACGACATTATTTAAGACGGGAGACTATGAACGGCTTATATCGATTCTGGCAAAGGTGTAGCATGACATTTTGCTGGAAGGAACTTCGTTTTATTGATATATATACGTATATCGAAGTGTTTGCACATCGGTGCGCTCTGCAAACTATACACTCCGCCCACACGTGCACACATACATACATCCTTATCCAACTTAATGCCCTTAATAATATTATCCAAATATCTCGTAATTGAATATTGGACTATGATTCTTCAGGCGGCTAATCTTCGGATCGAAGATTTTTGTTCGTTCAAGTCTGCAAATTCTTTATTTACTGAATTAGTGGATGACCATAAGTAAAATGCGAACGCAATGTTAAAATAAATTATATTTGATTTTCTTGATTATATTATTTTATTTAATTGATCTTGATTTCACGAATTTTATTATGAAGAAAAAACTAAATACAAATTCATATTGAATGATTGTGAGTATAGTTTTTTAGAATACAAAATAATATAATTACTATAGGTCATTTTGACGTGCTTTTATCGTATGACGATAATTTATTTTATTCGGATCAGGGAACGAGGAACGTTCGAAGTAATAAAGTAGGATCAGGATCAATATCTAAGGATAATGACGATTCAATGGGAAAAATACAATTTATTATTTAAAACTACACTCCGTAATTTTCAATCCTTGCCCTCCTGTTCTGGACTGACTCTTATTCGTACCCGCATTCTCACACACACACACACACTAATCACATATCCTCCCACTCTTTTCTTTCTATCGATTTTTCTTTCTCACCTTCATTCACGCCTTCGATCACGCATCTATCACGCATGCTTCATTCTTTCTCCAAAGTCGCCTGCCGTTGTTTCATAGCCGCCTCTGCAATAAAATAACCAAAGGTGTTTATTAATTTAATTGCACAAAGGATAATCGCATTCAGCTCATACAACGTATGTCCACACTCAGCTGCATACCGTCATACGTATCTCGCACTCATCTTGACACCGCACGCCTTCTCCCTCTTATGTCTAAAAAATCGACTGTCCTGTGACATACCTCGCTTTTTACTCTCTGGCATGTGATTCTCTAGTTGACCACACTTATTGTTACTCCCTTCGTCTGTTCGCTTCATCTCCTTGACTTCAATCGCATATGGATGCACGTCCAGGCACCCAGGTATAAACATAACGTGCTTGGCGATACTTATGGGTCCCAATACTCGGGATATTTTTATCGCTACATTAGCAACCCACGTTTTTTCTTATAAATCAGTTGATGAGAAAAGACAGAAATTAAAATTTTAGATAAGATACGAAAGCACGTTAAAATTATCTCGTTTACAAACTCACTCAATCGTTCTTGTACTTTTACAAATAAGTTGTTTCTTTTTTATAAAAAATGAGCTGCTTCGCTCACGCGTCAATTTGACGCGTATTCGTAGGAATAGATGTGTAAGGAATTTCCGTAAACCTAGTGTTAATGACGTCTTCTCTTCTCCAATACTTGTAGGCGAAAGCAGCGAATCCCGCTGTCTTCGTCACCTTAACGCCTTATCAGTCTAGGAAGGGGTACGACATTAATGAATTCTGACGCTCACTATTCGTACCTATTGATATACCTATAGTGTTCTACAATAGTTTAATTCATTTACAGTTGATTACTTGACCAAAAAGTTAAACTGCACTCATAATTATGAGGGAACACCTTGATATCCCTTGTGGAGCTTCTCTCGACGTGTTTTAAATTAATTCAAGCCATTAGAAAGTCAAAGATAAGGTTACTTAGCTGCGTTCTGCTAATTAGTGACACATCGAAAGTATTTATAACCAGCAATGAAATTTTGCTGCTTTTGACTTTTCCAATTGAATGCGAATTTGCCGGTTTATTCTGACTAGGTGATTAAAAACAGTCGCAACAAAAATCGTAATAATTGCATTTATTTTTGCTTCACGGTTGTTCCTATCTGTTATTTCATTACCGAGATAACGAACCAAGCTAGAAATTTGTCACCTGCTCGTACTTTGTTAACTATTTTTGTTTAACGTGGTGAATTCACGTCCTCGCTCTGCAGACGTAATTTGGTACTGTTTCGAAAGTTGTATGTCTGTTATAATACTGATCGACGATAGTACGACACACGAGTTTCTATGTAGCCATTCCACTGGATCTCTATAATCTGTTTCTAAGTTTTACGTGTTTTTTTTTTTGACAGATCGAAAACAATTAAGTCCTAGCAGTGGCGGCTCGAAGCTAAAATTAGTGGGGATTCGCTCCACAAAATTATTAGCCTTTATTTTAAAATTCTATAAAAGGAAACAAACATGTATAAAAAGAAAATTTATTCAAAAAGTTGATAAAATCCTAAAAGAACAAAATCAAACACTTTTTACTTACTTTAACCTAAATTTGTACAGTTCAAGCTTGAAGTAGGGGGTTGCTGCAGTTCCACAGTGCCATTACACGAGCCGCCAATGGTCTCTAAGCAAGCCAAACGTGGCTCCGCATAGAAATTTTTTTACGAAGTATACATACGCATGATTTTATACAGAATTACATATCATTTATCTATTTCAACATCTATTTCCGTAATTTCATGGAACCCCATGTGTGATTCATTAAGATTCGCACTGTTTGCTAACTGTAAAAAGAATACATTGATTTCCTGAATCGACTAATACATATACATACTATATAATTCTAATAGATTGGATGAACTTCAGTGGAATTCTCCAATGATTCTTTTTAAAAGATAGGTGAAAAATAATAAAATTTCGTTTGGGCGATTTTATTTCTCTAATGTGGTTAATTAAGACGTGCCAGTTTGCTAGTAGTATAATTAACGTGAACGATATACGTATTTGAAAGTCCATGAACAATTACCGTTAATTAACGGAGTAATCTGGTTATTCCTGTAGATCCCTTTCTACGAGCCAGACTCGACAAATTATCAAGGTACGATTCTTTTGTGTTTGTACTGAATGGTGTCGCTGTATTTAGCATATCATGGAAATCCTTCTGGTTCACTAGGTACAAATCATATTTCAGCAACAATACGTAGTGCCAATCCATTTCACAGGAGCAATGTCTGTACTAGATATATACATTGTTTGTCTTCCATTAGTATGGAGTTCGTATACGGTATTCGCAGGCATGTGTTATGTCAGAAATTCTGGTTTATCAAAGCAATTTATTGACAACATGTTTCATTACCGTCTGGCTTGAAAATTCATATATAATCGGTCAAGATAAATGAGGATGATTGCAAAATATTATATAACGAGGTCAAAGGGACAAAATCGTTAACGATGAAAAGCAAAAGAAAATGCAGTAAGATATCGTTGCGAGGTATGGCACTTTTCAACAGCTGTTACACAGATTCTTTTTATACGACGTGGCGTTGCAGAAAAATTGATTAATAATGGGAAATAATTCAACTAAAACTTTTAAAAATAATTTTTTATACTGCACAATAAGGTTCAGTTATTTTACGTGGATTGATGACGTGAAAGGCGAAAAATCTTTATAATCATTATTTTTGTTTGTTTTTAATTAAATGACGAAAGTACCAGCCGAGCCAATTTCTTTATACGGAAAAAAAATCTGGGTCAACTCGACTCAGAATTCAAAAGTCTTCTGTGGAAAAATTACGGCACTAAAAGAATATATATGTATTTTCTGACATGTCTATTCAGCATGGATGCTGCCATTGCGTGTGCTTCGGTACGTAAATTTTTCTTTAAATTACCACACTTAATGAATATATAAATGGACCTGAAACAGATTTCTTGTTACGAAAAGGAATTAAGTTAATCAACATTCTAACAATTTTTTTGACAACTGTGAATAACGATTTTAAAGCATCTTTTCTGTCACTTCGTCATCGTTCCGTGAATCTATGCAACCCTCAGGATAAGAGAAAAATTCAACAATATCATGAGATGTTCTTCTTTTGCAAGAAGTGATTATATTAATATTACTGGTTTCTAATTAAGGGTTATTCTGAAGAATAACGCTGGCAGCTTGAAATCTGAGCATTTCAGGAACCTTTAACTGCAACTGAATGAGATAGCGAAGTATAGCATTAAAAATATATAGTCTTAAAAAGTTAATCATCCGAATGGTGAAATTGAATCGTGCGGATGTAAACCATAAAATTAATTTTAAGAAAAAACAAGAAACGAACTGATAAAATTCTTCCTGAAATACTATCTTTGGGAGTTGACTGAATAAGCGTTGCATTTTTCATCCCCATCTCTCCTAACATGTATCCGCTTACATAATACATTTATTGATGTGTCAATCGTGAACGCAATTGTAAGGACGGACTGGGTCAGAAATATTATAGTCACTACTTGACATTGAGATCTCCTTTTTTCTTAGACAAGTTCTCCGGAGTATAGACGGGATCGTAATCCTTATCAATTTATCATATTCGAGAGACTTTCTGACATTCCAATTTATAAAGTGGTTATTGAAAAGATACTGGTCTCGCAGATCAACGATAGACATGAGCTAAAAATATGTTTACCCATGGGAGTTTAACGTCCTACGATTGGGATACAGTTAAACGCACACATACATATGTTCTCGTGGACCAGTACTTTTCTTAGTTCATTTAATTCTTGCTTTCGGAGTTATGTTTGCATTTAACCTGTATATTTAGCTTTATATATTCGAAGTTTAAAACAAAGTTAAAAGCAAAATGGCATATTTTACGTGGTTACTTTGATCGTAATTCAATCCGTGAAGATAATATGATTAATTCTCAAAAAAAGGAGAATGCAAGCTATAACTTGATATTTTATTGAGTGTATATCCCGAGCTGGTTCTCCATTGAATCAGCCTTGTCAAAGGCAATTAGATTACCGTGTTAGCCAAATCCTGTGAAGAATGATTTTTCCAATGTTCAAAAGCACGACTCGGCGATGTAAACATCAGAATGGCTCATTTACCACGACGTTTACTGAATTTTTTCGCGGAAATCAGATCATTTCACCGGTTAAGTGAAAGCGGTTGATAACTGGAATGAAAGCGTCAAAGCTGAAAGGAAAACTACGTTAAATTATTTTTGTTTGTCCTACAGCTCGTTCGAGTACAATTATATACTAGAGAAAGATTCATGATGTAAAACTTTAGGTTCAGTTTCAGCTGGAAATTGTAAAAAAATATGTATGAATCAATTCATTTATTTATACTGATGCTCAAAAAAGGGTTATATAATATCAGTCATTTAGTTTAATGATAGTTATTATAACTTGACTTGATTGTTATTTGTCATTCAAATGTAATACCAATTAGGTATACAGACAAGTGTATAATGTAATGATGTAATAATGTACAAAAGAACATTTGTACATGCACGTAATGTTCATAATTTGAAAGATACTAGTGGATAATCATAATGATCAGTGACATAGAGTCGATTCTCTCTATAGAGTAACAATATTTTGATGTGGCTTTATCCTATGACGATAATTTATTTTATTGGAATCAGAGAACGAGGAACGTTCGAAATGATAGTGTAGGATCAGGATGAATGCCGAGGAATAACGACAGTTCAATGGGAAAAGCACAATTTATTACTTCAAACTAGACTCCGCAATGTTCAATCCTTGCCCTCTTGTTCTGGACTGACCCCTCATTCGTACTCGCGTTCTCACACACCCACCCATCGCGCATCCTCTCGCTCTTTTCTTTCTATCGTTTTCTCTTCATCACCTTCATTCACCCCTTCGATCACACGTCTATCACGTATGCTTCATTCATTTTCTGAAGTCATTGGCCGTTTCAAAGATAATGATGGATAATTGTACTGATTAGTGACATACAGTCGATTGCCGTTATAGAGTAACAATTTCGAAGAAATCAAATAATTACTGTAATCCATTCTGGTTTTGATATTCGTTATCAGTGAGTTCTACCAAATTACGTAATTGTAGTTATATGTACTATACGATTTACGTAATATCAATAAATGAATGAAATATGTGAAATGAAGTGAAAATACTTTCTCTATATGTACGCTATCAGTAGTGCAGCATAGACTTTCTGGCAAAAAGCGATTACGAGCTATTATTATAGTAGACGGTGTTCTGATAATTCCAAAGGTCAGTATTCCACAGAGAGGAGTTGGCCGTTTTAAAGTTATCTCATTTCCGCCAACTCTTTCGGGGACTCAATCTAAGGGAATGTCGAAACTCAAAGTCTTAACGGGTGAACTCAATGCGAAGAGAATTGGTGGAAATCTTGCGGAAATCAGTGAAACACAACATGTGATTACTTCGAAATCTTCTTTCGCTCTTCTAATATTCATGAACCTGTCATTATTTATTTATGTGTATGTACTAATACATACGGAACAAATGTACAACTAAAACTCACGTCGAGAAGTACAGACGGCGCAGATGGAAAACAAGTGCATTAGCATACGTTATCACCAAGGTATATCAAACTGACTCACAGACCGAATACTAAGCTTAAATCGGTGATCTTGTCTCACTTTCCTGTGGTCGTCTATGCTCATCTCCTTCAGTACTAATGTATCAATTTTTATTCCATCACCTCATGACTTGTGAAAAAACTTGTGAACCTCAAAGTTTCTCTCATTCGCGCATCTCAATCTTGGGGTTGTTTGTTGACTGAAATGCAAGGACAATTTTGGGAAATCGTGAGCTGCGACTACTATACTATATACCGGGTGTTTCACCTAACTTGACCACCTTAAATATCTCGGTAATTATCGACGTCACAAAAAAATGTTCCAGACAAAAGTTGTACGGTGTGGAGGGGGCCTTTAAATGCGATCAACTTAAATCAACACTATTTTTCATAAAAATTGTACAAAGTTATTTATTTAGACATTAGTTTGTTTCGCCCACTCACCTGTATTCACGTCATTAAATTTAAATTCACTTTCTGAAGATAGTAACGTTCGCACAATTTTTTTCCTAGGAGCAACAATTTCCCTGTCCTTACTAGAAATATCGTTTTCTTCATCTTAGTTCTCTGATTCATTATCACTTCCTACATCGGATAACTTATTCGCATAAATTTCCCCACAAATTTCCTCAACTTCCATAGAAAACTCTTTCGTGCTTGCCGTTTTCACGGTTACGAAATTACTAAAAAAATACTATCTAGAAATCAAAACTGTGCACTATGTTCAACAGACTGATAGTACTGCAACTAATAGTAATAAAAAGAAAAAAAAACCAATGCGCCTGAAAATGAAAATTTAATGTAGCTTAATCAAAATTCAATCAGAAACGTAAATATAAGTGGGCCATCTTAGGAAGTCAGAATGGAAAAATGTAAGTTTACGTGGTCCGTCCGTTAGGTGTTAAGAAGGGAGGTTTCTACCTAATAGGCTGAAAAAGTTGGGTAATTTTTAAAAAACTGTTCTAAAAACTAATAAAGATCGATGAACGAAATTTGGCATATGTAATTATCTAATTATATATAATTAAACTTTACAAAAAAAACATTATGATCTTGAGAGCAAGTCAAAGTTGGAGCGCCGTTGATCGTGACGGTCCATGGTGAAAATAATAACTCAGGTAAAAATCATCTCAAATTAATAATTGAGCGGCATTATCATCAGGAATTATCAGCGCATAGAATAGAATAGAATTATTAAAAAATATTGAAAACTTTATTTTTCATAATAAAAAAATTTTGCGGAAATATTAATTTTTTTTCAAATATCTATAACTTGGCTAAAAATTCTTTGTAAATTTTTTTGTAAATCTTAAATATATGTTATAAATGCCAAATTTTATTCATCCACCATTATTATTTTTTTAAATAATTTTTTGAACATTACTCAACTTTTTAGGCCTATAAGGTGGAAACCCTCCTATCGTGGAACCCCCCTTATACGTGATTAAATATGAGCATTGCCTTTGTTTAATCGTGCCTGGGTTATCACTAAAAATTCAATGAGCAAATTTCATCATGCTCCTATACCCTAACCTAACTTGACCACCTTAAATATCTCGGTAATTATCGACGTCACAAAAAAATGTTCCAGACAAAAGTTGTACGGTGTGGAGGGGGCCTTTAAATGCGACCAACTTTTTTATTTCGGTGGAGGCGTTGATGCACAGTGAAGGTCACCGTCACTTTTTTAAATAGAATGGTGCACTTTTTTTCAAAAAATCTGAAAGAGCATCCAATTTTCCATAAAAAACATTAGAAGTACTTATGTCCTACAACCAAATGGTAATGAGATAAGAGCAGGGCAAGTTAGATAAAAAGATGTATCGGCCGGGTGCCGGTATTGGAGCAACACGCATGTTTCAACGTACTTGAACGCAATTCTCAATTTGTAGTACCTGATTGAAAGGTTCAAAACTGTTCAAACTATTCTTTTACTTCGAATTGCCAAAGTCAGGTCAAGATTGTCAACTTTTTGTAACGAAAAGTAGTTTATTCTTTCTTTCAGGGTTTATTCGAAATCTGAGATTACATTTGTTCATTACCCTGAAAGAACAAATATGCTACTTTTCGTTACAAAAAGTTGACAATCTTGACCTGACTTTGACAATTCGAAGTAAAAGAATAGTTTGAACAGTTTTGATCCATTCAATCAGGTACTACAAATTGAGAATTGCGTTCAAGTACGTTGAAACATGCGTGTTGCTCCAATACCGGCACCCGGCCGATACATCTTTTTATCTAACTTGCCCTGCTCTTATCTCATTACCATTTGGTTGTAGGACATAAGTACTTCTAATGTTTTTTATGGAAAATTGGATGCTCTTTCAGATTTTGTGAAAAAAGTGTACCATTCTATTTAAAAAAAGTGACGGTGACCTTCACTGTGCATCAACGCCTCCACCGAAATAAAAAAGTTGGTCGCATTTAAAGGCCCCCTCCACACCGTACAACTTTTGTCTGGAATATATTTTTGTGACGTCGATAATTACCGAGATATTTAAGGTGGTCAAGTTAGGTTAGGGTATAGGAGCATGATGAAATTTGCTCATTGAATTTTTAGTGATAACCCAGGCACGATTAAACAAAGGCAATGCTCATATTTAATCACGTATAAGGGGGGTTCCACGATAGGAGGGTTTCCACCTTATAGGCCTAAAAAGTTGAGTAATGTTCAAAAAATTATTTAAAAAAATAATAATGGTGGATGAATAAAATTTGGCATTTATAACATATATTTAAGATTTACAAAAAAATTTACAAAGAATTTTTAGCCAAGTTATAGATATTTGAAAAAAAATTAATATTTCCGCAAAATTTTTTTATTATGAAAAATAAAGTTTTCAATATTTTTTAATAATTCTATTCTATTCTATGCGCTGATAATTCCTGATGATAATGCCGCTCAATTATTAATTTGAGATGATTTTTACCTGAGTTATTATTTTCACCATGGACCGTCACGATCAACGGCGCTCCAACTTTGACTTGCTCTCAAGATCATAATGTTTTTTTTGTAAAGTTTAATTATATATAATTAGATAATTACATATGCCAAATTTCGTTCATCGATCTTTATTAGTTTTTAGAACAGTTTTTTAAAAATTACCCAACTTTTTCAGCCTATTAGGTAGAAACCTCCCTTCTTAACACCTAACGGACGGACCACGTAAACTTACATTTTTCCATTCTGACTTCCTAAGATGGCCCACTTATATTTACGTTTCTGATTGAATTTTGATTAAGCTACATTAAATTTTCATTTTCAGGCGCATTGGTTTTTTTTTCTTTTTATTACTATTAGTTGCAGTACTATCAGTCTGTTGAACATAGTGCACAGTTTTGATTTCTAGATAGTATTTTTTTAGTAATTTCGTAACCGTGAAAACGGCAAGCACGAAAGAGTTTTCTATGGAAGTTGAGGAAATTTGTGGGGAAATTTATGCGAATAAGTTATCCGATGTAGGAAGTGATAATGAATCAGAGAACTAAGATGAAGAAAACGATATTTCTAGTAAGGACAGGGAAATTGTTGCTCCTAGGAAAAAAATTGTGCGAACGTTACTATCTTCAGAAAGTGAATTTAAATTTAATGACGTGAATACAGGTGAGTGGGCGAAACAAACTAATGTCTAAATAAATAACTTTGTACAATTTTTATGAAAAATAGTGTTGATTTAATGAAACTGCAATACTTTAAAACCATACATATATGTTTATTTAATTCTTTAAAAAAATGCTTGGAAACCAAGAATGGCAGAGAAAAAACAATCCGTCCGTTAAGTGTTAATATACTATGTATAGTGAAGCCCTGATATAGCCATGTTCAGGATATTAGAATTGCGATCTAAAAACTTTAATACTACCACCCTTCGATTAGTTACCCTAATGAATATAAATTTCATTTAATATATACATTTTTGAACATACTACTTCACCATCGTAGTTTGATGCTGCTCCCATAGGAGTGCATTTTTCGACATGCTACTTCTTCGTTCGGTTAGTTTCAGGATATGATTAACAAGTTTGATCGTTCTTTAATAATCATATTTGTATAGAGGACACGTTAATCGTCAAGACGTGTGTCTACCTTTGCAGTACATGATACATTAAACTCCAGTCACATAACGATATGGAAGTCTATGTATTTTTTGCTTGTGTCAGTCACTAGTAGCAACGTTATTACCGTGCAAGATGCATAATGCATCTGTTGAGTATATAAACATCCAAAACTAAAAAGTATACTACGTAAAGCAGATTAATTACATGATAGCAAGACGTATGAAATTGGCGAAGGGGTAGAACCGTGCAATAATGTTGCACAGATCGAAGGTTCCTGTGCACCTGGTCGTTTGTATAATAGTACTCAATCCCTTCAATGATTTCTAGACCTAACTCTGCTGAAACGAATAACTACGTGAATAATTTAGGAGCATCAGAAAAAGTATCAAGTGAGAGAAATAGAGTTATCAGCTGCCAATGAACATTTAACCAGATAAATTAGCAGCAGTGCACCTTCTGATATTGAACAACAAAAATTATGTGGGGAATGAAGTGAGACAATGGGCATAACGAGCAATGTACTTGAAGCAAACTAAACGTCCGCTTATTATTAAAGGTGTCCTTTGGAACTAATGTAGCACAGTATGAAACTGAGGAAATGCGTAACGGAAATAGTGATTAATAATGAATAAATAACGATTACCTGATTAGAGGTGCAATAATATTGCCTGACAAAGACTTGATAAAGTTTGTTCAATCTGGCGTTCAAATGAAATGTATAACAAACCGAATGGGGTGCTACTCTGCTTCCTGATAAGCGCTCTATTGGGCATTAAGGAAATATTATTGTGCCCTAATTTATGCCATGTTTATATTTCTACTTGGGAACCTCGTGAAAATCGTCGCTTTTGATGTCTCAAGGTATACGAACCTCAGTCGTGGGTTTCAAGTGGCTATAAAATATCTATGTCTGTTGGAAGCTTCTTAAGGAGCCATAAAGGTGCTCCCCACGGAAGGCTTTTCATCGGCGTTGAAAAATTGGCTGAGCTTCCTTTTTATCCAGCGAATGACGTTGCTTAATCAAGGGATAAGGATTTAAGTAGCTGGGAAGGGGATATATATATATATACATATATATATATTGTTAACGGGGACATAATAGATTTCTTTACGTCACGTTTACACTGTATATGAGTTCTGATATATGTATATGCAATCAAGAAGCAACTTCTCATTTGAGTATAAACGTTTGATTTATTTGATTGGTTTCTTATGTGAGGTGCGATAACATCCAGTAAATCGTTGCCCGTCGTAGCTATTGATGAAAATTGTTTTAGCGTCATGGTATTGTATTAGAAAGTTAATTATTTGTGTAATTGTTTATGTTTTTAATCAGAATCCGGTAAGATGGGTTTAAATTAGACTACAAACATCTTGCGACACAGTTCCGTAAAATGATTTTGTTGCTTGGGAAATAATATTATAACGAATGATTAAATTTCGCTCTTCAACTCTTTCTATTTTCGTTTGCAATTTGTCTGGGGAAAGTGTATCCACTGACCGTAATAAACCATTTTCAAATCAGCTCTGTCGACTCTGTTGATCATTTTGTTAAATATATTAATTTGTAATAGCTCTCAAGCGCGAGTATATTACCTGTATACCGTGGGTGTTAAATTTAATCCAATTTTGAGATGGAGTTAAAACCACTAATGCTAAAATTTGGTCTTTTGGTCTAGCGTTTTAATGGCAGTTTGTATTATGTGCTAAAAACGTTAATCCGGAAGGTGAACGGAAATAATGGACTTAGATAGTTGAATTTCAAAAATTATTGTTCATGTATCCTTTGATGATCATTTTAGGGAATCGGCCAAAATATATAATACCCGTGTTCCACAATTGAAAATGTGCAAACTACCAAAAGTACCAAACGATACGATGCTGATTCACGTACCCGCATGCTAGGGAAACAATTTCACTATGCATGTACTGAATTCAAGGATACTTAACGAAATACCTGAAGCAGGATATGGTAATTGAGATAACCGATTCCCTAATGTGTCACGATGTTGCAATACATGGAGCCGTACAATGATCAGGAATTAGAAAGGCGACACATAATGATACAATGGAACGGAGGTTTGGTGTACTTTGAGAACGGAAAATTGGCGAAATGATGCTTTGAAAGCCATTCACTGTTGTTCATTCGCTTTTAATACCCACAGAAATGCTCTGTTCTAGATTTAGCTTCCTATTGTAAAATGATATATACATACCATCTCGTTAACGAAACCGGAATATGTTACGGAAGGATATTGTACAAGCAACCCCATTCTCGCTATATACTCGAAAAAAATGTACTGTAAGAAAAGAATTACTAAATTATTACGACTCCAAAAATTGTTCAAGAGTCTACCTGCTGGCTGACGTTCGGAAAGGAGGTCAGGGTTATCAGGAGGAACATCAGAACGTAATATAGTCGGAGTAATATTCCCAACTTTATAACCTTGCTTTCAAAGTGTTGTAGCGATACAAATCTAACTAACTCAGCCATTAATAACACGAATTAGCGAACAAATACATAGATTTTGGAACCGTGGTTCGTGTGAATGTTTATGCTAAAGATTTTGTTTTACTAGTATACTTATGACAAAAATAAAAAATCATATAGATATATTACAATTTTAATAAGTGCCAATTGTAAAGTTCAACTACATCTACATATATAAATAAAAATATATCACCTTTCAATACAAAAGTTGGGTTCCAAACTTTTATCCGAGAGGTATACTCGACACCCGTGAATTCTCTGATTTCCGGTAGCTGTTTAAACGATTCACAATCATAACACGCCTGAAGCGGTAACCGATGGGACGAAATCAATGCGTGTGACGTTAGGAGATCAACTTCCAAAAGTTCACAAATAAATGGGAGTTCTTTTCGCATGCAACAGAGTTCTATAGTTCTTGATGCATTTTAGTAATATGTATCGCGATTTTACTCAAAAAAACCAAGATTGAAAAAATGATCTGCCAACTTCTCGTGACAGATCATTTTTTCAAAAATCATCGGATTTTATAGACTTTGACGAGGGGTAGAGTTCTACATAATAGATCAGAATAATTCTGCTCTTAGTTCAATAAATATTCTCAACCTTTTCTGAATATGTACAAAACGGGTACAGTCACTCCGGCCATTACATCTGGTCGTGTACAAGCACAAGTTCTTGGCTTCTTTCAGGTCCTAAATTACAGTAATAATGCTCTTTCATAAATATAAGAAGAGTCCTAGCCTCTAACAAGTTTTGAATATTTATTAAAAATTGTTATCGACAATTCAATTTGTGACTGCTCTTGAATGAATAGGCACGAGTTCTGAGCTATTTTCGGACCGTACGTACATACGTACGTATGCACGTATGCATGCGTTATGGCTGCACACAGGTCTTGAGGAGGATTTAATCACATTAGCCTCATTTCCTGCGTTGTTAAGCCCGTGCGATACGTGCTGCCCTCGCCTGATGATTTAGGATTCTTGACTACCACGTAGATTATACATGTAGGACCGGTGTAAAGAGAAATAATATTCCTGGCAGGAAAATAAATCAAAATTCGTATAAATGAAGTGAAGATTTTAATTAAAATCATTCAGCGTTCAATGAGGTAATGTATCTATTCATAATATATCTATTCATGCTATAATATCACTTAAGACTCCTCCGGACTCTGACTGGTCATTTTGAATCATGACGTCATAAACAAAAAATCAATTTTTTATCTTTCGTAGAAACTATAAATTTCCCACGACTTACTTTGGATGATCTTGCTTCCTCATATTTGTTGGGTGTCATCTATACTCCGTTCAAGTATCTTAAATATATGTATATGTAATCTTGAAAATATAACGAAAAAATAAGTCGTATTTTCGTATCTCACGTCTGTTATGCGCTTTAGACATATTTGCTAGTTTTTTCCACATTTTTAGTAAAATAACAGAGCATAGATTTTGGCGGACAGACGTAAAATACATTCCCCAAAATAACACTTAGATACGTGTGAAAAGCAACGTCAAGTACAGTAGTGCTGTGAATTCCTCTAACAAAAATTATTGAAATCATATTATTAATGCCAAGTACATAAGTCACTACATGTTTGCTTATTATATGATCTAGCACTGGCCCATCATTTTAATTGTATTTTCAAAATTTCTTATAACGTTATCACTACTCTTTCACATTACTACTGCTTCCCGTAGTTGATTATGATTTAATGGTCATTTAATAATTAATAAAATTTTAGGTGATTCCTTATCGAGTACTACTTGGCGGGTCCGTGCATTTCTTAACATAAATTTGCGTTCATTATGCCATTCATCAAACTTAAAACCAATATCAACTTTCTATATGTTGTAACGTAATTCTTTAACTTATGACCCGACACCGATAGCAAAGCATCCGAGAACGAACTATCTTCGAGAACCAACCTACGTTACCTTCGGCCGTCCACCCGTCGTTCGTGCATCCGCAAACCAGGCGGGCGCCAGCAATTCTTTCTTCACCGGGAACTGACGAGCCGGTATAAACTGGGAGTTGAGGTGGAACAGGCCCAACTCCACCAAGAACGAGAGCTCTGACGGAACCAACTGGGAGGTGGGATGGAACAGGCCCAACTTCACCAAGAACGAGAGCTCTGACGGAACCTATCAGATGAGGCGATAGCTTAACGGATCCTGTCGATTTTTGGGGACGCGTAAAATCGAGAAACGCAACCGTAGGTGCTGATATTTGGGGTGGCGTATAATCAGCAAACGCAACTGGATACACGAACGGGAGCG